>NW_007578735.1:0-81762 GCF_000690725.1 Stegastes partitus
AACTCTATGCGAAGGAGATGTGTTGCACTGCGTGTGGCAAATGGTGGTCACACCAGATACTGACTGGCCTTTTATTGTGGCCAGCCTAAGACACACCTGAGAAGTGCTCACTAACACAGATTTAGACACATTTGTGAACAACATTTGAGAGAAATAGGCCTTTTGTGCACATAGAAGAATTCTCAGATCTTAATTCAGCTCATGAAAAACAGGAGCAAAAACTAAAGTGTTGCGTTTATATATATATATTTTTATTATTATTTATTTTTTTTCTGTGTATTTTAACTGAATTTTGTGGTGATCCAAAATCTCGTTCTCATATACAATAACAATGAAAAAGAACTGAAATGGAGACCTAAGGACTGAAGTACTTTTTCAGGCCCAACAAATCCTTTTAGGTTGTAATAGGAAGAGGGAACCGTTTAGCATTGATGTTAGGCGTCTGACAGATTCATAGTTGTTTATTGTACTCTGTAGAAAAATTTCAGTTCCTGAGAGAGAGACAAAACATGGAGGATGCGTATGTCTGTATTTTACTGAGAAGGGATTTGTTGGATTACTGTTCTCAAATACAGCTGTCATATCCTACAGTTGAGCTTGTGTAGTGGCTTCTCAGGAGATGCACCACCTCTTTTATCAGCTCACTGACATCACAAACTCTTTGATTCTGTGTGTTGCCGGCTTGTTTTTATGGGATCCGTTGTGTGTCTGCCTTTGTCATTTGTTATTAATCCCTATCTGTCCAATTTTGCCCAGTAAGTTTTGTCAGTTGTTTTTGTCTCTTTCAAAAATAGAGCTAACATTTCACTTATTTATTGTGTTTTCTGCTCTCGCTCCTCGCTTTCTTTATATTGGATTTATTTTCTTTCTGTTGTCACAGCATCTCAGGAAAACAATGCCTTAGATGGAGTGCACTTACCTGTTTTTGTTGTCCCTTTATTACCGCCCTTTTATCAAAATTGATTTTGTATTGTATTGATGAAACGGATGCCAAACCTCGGCTCTGTCACTTATCAGTGCTGCTGCGTCATAGTGCTCTCAATGCTGCTTTAACCTGCGTACTTGTATTGTAGGAGATCACTCGGGCCAACAAGGGCTGGGCTCTGGACCGCATGGTGCTGTGCAACGAGGTGACCAAGTGGATGAAGGACGACATCAGCCAGCCCCCCACAGAGGGAGTGTATGTCTACGGCCTCCACCTGGAGGGAGCCGGCTGGGACCGCCGCAGCTGCAAACTCATCGATTCCAAACCCAAAGTCCTGTTCGAAATGATGCCCGTGATCAGGATGTACGCAGAGAACAATGGTGAGTTTTAAGAACATGAGTTGGAGGGAAGATTCCAATCTCTAATCTCAGTCTTAAGAGTCTGTCTCTTTGCTCCTCCTCCTCCTCAACATTTGCATCCCACACATTCCCTGGATGGATGTAACATTTAAATGTCAAGCAGACTAAGTGCTATTTATTTTGTCTGGGAATAGATTACCAGCCGTATGAGGCAGTGTGTTTGTTCTGGATGAGGCCAGAGCATATTCAGGCAGGCAGCAGACAGACAGGCTCGGATGGACGCCTGCAAGCGAGACAGCATGGGAAATGAATTAATGATCCAATGATACGCTTAATGTGGTTTATTTACACCGTTTCCCCTCCCAGCTTCTCCCACAAGAAGGCTGCCTGCTGGCTTTGATTGTGTGTGAGTGCAAAGGAGACTGGTGAGGGATGTTTCTCTAGACAAGCGCTGTAGTTGCAAGAGCATCTGTGAGGATGTGAGCGCATGTAGGTACAAACGAGGTACAGGAGAGAAAACTGCTCCACTTAATTATCACTTTGTTCAGAAAGATAGCCCTGTATATATCATCCATGAAGAGGTGCGTTTGTTTGTTTGCTTGAGAAAGTCATTTTTGTTGTTTATGCTAATGTGGACCACTTAAAGGGTGACAACTAACCAGCCTGCAAAATGACTGCCTAAAAATCAAAGTACAATAAATTGGTGCTAAGAGAGTACAAGGAAATGATGGTGTTCCCCTAACCTGTGTTATTTCCCTGATTTGAGCAGTTTGACTTCATAAAAACAGATGTTTTGTCGAACACAGCTGGGCATCCCAGTGGCATCATGTAAATATTTCAGTGATTTTGCAAAAGTCTAGTTAACAAGGATGTTTAATTAAGACACAGTTATGCCAGCTGTTGCTCGGTTTTCATCCAAAATGTGAAATTGCTGGTTTCTTATTCTGCTTAGTGTATGGGCTGATATTTTTTGCTTATCGCAGGCTTGAAGGACTCCCGTCTCTATTCCTGTCCGATCTACAAGAAGCCAGTCAGAACGGATGTGAATTACATCGCCGAAGTAGACCTGAAAACTTCCCTTCCTCCAGAGTACTGGATCCTGCGGGGCGTGGCACTCCTCTGTGATGTCAAGTGATTGCTTCAGGTTAACACTGACGCATAAAATCATCATCATCAGTCACGTTCACTGTGTTCTTACATATGCAGGATAAACAGCTGCTACCATTGTTATATGTATTTTAAACTTCTGCATAGAAAGAAAAAGTGAAAACAGCAAGTGAAACATGCAATTTCATACAATAGAAGAATGTTATGTCTCATTTAAAAAAATGTTGACAGTGCTGTGAAGAAGAGAGACACTTCAAGTGACTGAATAACACACTTCTGTGCAGCGAATGACAGGAACTGAGGTCAAGTAATGTGTTCAGTGCAGTCAGCACAAGGTCTAAACTTGACTTTACACATCTGAAAACATCTCAGTGTTCTTTGTTTTGCTCGAGGTCAGACAAAGCACAGACAGCTGCACTGTGACAGCTAAAGGTCGCATGTAAATGTCCTCTGACTCTTGTGTAATTTCTGTATGTTTGGTATTATTGAAGAGACCCTGTGTTGTTGTTTTTTTTTTTTTTTTCAGAATTTCTCAATTTACATCAAAGTAGTTGGGTCATTAGTCATTTAATCACCATCCTGAATGTGCCCATCCTGGTCCAATCCATTTGTACTTTTAAATTTAAAATTGAGATTTCATTGTGCAGCTTCACTGGCTGATTCAACTCTGACCCTGATCATTTCAGACATATTACATCCGTCCATCTGCTCAGCAGGGGGGCAATGCCTAATCAAAATGCGTACCAAGATCTAGAGGCAAACCAGATGATAGAGTCCAGTTGTGGGGTTTGTATTATGTTGATAGTATCAGCCTCTTTGATTGCTATAATTTACGAGCCCCACACTGTTCCGTTTAGGTTCATAGGAAAGTATTAATACTAGGCGTGATCAAAAGGTTTTGAGACTGTGCCTATATCATTTTCAGTTCCTCTATAATTCTTGTTTCGCTCCTCAGAAGACTCACAGTATGAACATGTTGAGCACCATCTCTGATTGCCGCTGAATCTCCCAAACTCTGTCAAAACAGCCAGCCATGAAAATGAATTCCACTTTAGGGAACAAGACGAAGGTACACGGACCCAAATGTAGTGAGTTGGGTGGTTTGAGAGCGATGGCTGTGGTGTTGTGGCCAAAAAACTGGTGTGTAATCACTGTGTGGTGACTGGGCGAACAGCACTTTGAAGAACCTACATACCATCACACCACAGTAGAGGTTGTTCTTCCTCAGACACATCAGGGCGTTACAGCAGAACGTAACGTGATCTCTTCCACTGTGAATACTGTTGTTTCATCTCTCCACGGTAGCTGCAGACCAACCTCTATACACATGGTTGGCTCATCCCGTGCTGCAGGCTGATGCAGAATTTCATGTTTCTTCTGTGCTCCAGTTTGCAGTCGATTGACAAACGGTGAATGTGGACCTATCAGTGGTCACAAAAACATGTAACACAGGTCCTGCTGTTGGTGTCGTGCAGTCTCCCCTGCATGCTCTATGCATGCACACCGCGACCACTCCCAAAGTTTTCCCCTCACGCCTCAAACAGTATATCAGTATTTTTTTGTCGTCCTGCCATTTATTAGAAATGCAACAAAGTCCTGTCATGTTAACACACCCTGAGTTGATCTTTTTTAAAGAATGCTGCAAGTGACTAATAACACTCTGTAGAATTTAAATACATAGAAATTTTAATTAAGTTTTTACAAAAAACAATGGCATCATCAAAACATCAAAACACTTTTTTGGTAGTATTTTCTTTTCTTACAAAACCACAGTACCATATGCACTCTAAAGCTACCCTGTACACTGATCAGGTTTGGATTTCCCAAAACAAAATCTTGACACTTCTATCACCTTAGTATCCAGTTGTTTTACTCGAATATGTCTTTTAGATGTGAGCCAAAAACACCAGGGATCAGATGCAGAAAACTGTGTATATTCACTAAAAAAGAAATGTGGATTTGCATTTTTTCTTTTGTCAGATTTATAAATGCATATGTATAGCTGTTTTTTTTTTTTTTCATACGTCTTAATTGTTGTGGAGCTGAGCCCATGTACACTGATCACTCAGTCATCAAAGAATAATTCATAGCAATCATTGAAGCTGACAACATATTCCACAGTTGAGGATAATGTTACAATATCACTGACTTGGAAATCACTCAAACAGCAATTCTGAATTAAACTAAATTAGCTTGTACAGATTGCTGTGCAGATGTCAAAAATACCTCAATCAAATTGGATTAAACACAAATGTTTCGACTAAGATTTGGTGTGTCATCCTACATTCCGTCTCCTTATTTACCCTGCAGCTCTAGAAACTCTGGTGTAAAGTGTTTCAAGTGTGCACATTTTCACCACATATTCTTTAATAAATATCAGAAAATGGCATACTTGAATTGTCTTCACATCTGGCCCCTGATTTTCTGATTTCAGCAGACCCTGACCAATCTGTATCTTTGCCATAACCAATAGAAAAGAGAATAAAAGTGCAAAGACAGTTTTGGAAAACCTGGTCCTGCCTGAATATCATAATATATTCATAGATTCTTTATTTAGTGTTTTTCCTTTTGTAGTCCTAGACCACCAGTAAAATACATCCAAGACTTCGTGCTTCTAACAAGGTCGATGGAGTTATGTACACCTGTTGGCTGTGTATTTAAATAAAGACACGTCTCACCATTACAACAGTGGTCACGTTTTCTCCTCTATTGCACCGTCGTCTGCTTGAATTTTCGTATCAGATCTTAAATCTGTGGCCTTCTGTGTTATTCTAGTTGAGTTGGAGGAACGTAAACTTCCTCTTGTTCATAACACCTGCTGAAATTAGCTTTTGGATGCTTTGCTGAAAACTGTTGCCATGCAGTCTGTTTTTCTACTTCTTGCTGCACATTATTCGTAATCCAAAATGTACCGTGTCCTAAAGTGAATTTGTTTGGATGCACCTGCATGAAACCAGTGCTTCCATGTTAAGGTGACTGCCTGTAGCTGCCCAAAGCGCAGTCAGAATACTGATTTGGACCATTTGAGATTCTTCTCTCTGACTGAACTTGTACGTCATTACATCTGGCTGACTTGTGCCACTGTGAATTTTCCAGCTCTAACATTCAAATTACAGTATATTTTCAGGGGTTACTGCCTACTTGCTGTACATGCTACACTTACAATTACATAAGTGACAAAATGTATACTACAGCTGTGGCATAGTTAATTTGCAATGCAACAGTAAACTCTTGATTTTCTCCTCCTTGCAGCCCAGATTCTTTCATGCCTCACACATCATTTCTGTTACATCAAAATTGAGAAGATCAAACCTCCTCCGTCTGAAATGAAAGTCTGTTCTTTATGCCTGTGTAAATTCAGAAGATTCTGAACCAGTCTTACGGCATTACATTCCCTTGGGACAGTGAGCGAGTCATCTCTGTATGCACAAAGAAGGTCTTGAGCTCTCCTTTGCCCTTGACATTGATGATGCCTCTGCAAGAGCACATGTAGCCGAGGGTCAAAAGGATGCGACTCGTCTCTTCCGTCACCTGCAGGGAGAACCAGATGGATAATGTCCATTTTGCTTATCTTACATGACTGTATTAAGTCCCTGCAGGCATATTGAGCCCACCGAAGGAAAAAAATCTAACTCCTGAGCACTAGACTTCTTGCCATGTTGTTCTGCTCGTCTTTGTTGTAGCTTTACAGATGAAATCAGGATTTAAATTGGACAAGTATCTTACCTAAATCTCAAATTTTATATTTTCCAATCCAAAATGCATTTTTGAAAATGAGCTTTGCTAAAAACACACAACTCATCTCCTCTTTTTAGAATACAAACCTCTACTACTTTTTGATGTGAATGTATAGCGGATGTTCAACTAGATATATGTACATTTGAGTTGTGACTTGCCTGATGCTTTTCAAAAAGTCTTTCTCACACATTCATTCATATACCACAAGACATATTTTAGGAGCTGCCTTCTTCCGTATTGTCAGACTTCTCTCAATCAATCTCTTTGGGGTTGGTCTCATTATCTATAAATATGTAAGCTTTATTCTTAAAACATCTGAAGAGCAAAGATTTATAACACTGTATAGATTTCATTGTAAAGTCTCTGCAAAGCGTACATTTCTATCAATGCTGCATAACTGCTTTACATTTTGATGAATTCCACAGTCCTTGTTTTATCTTTTATTGACATATGCACTGATAAGCCACATTATAACCTCTTGACTAATATTGTGTATTCCCAGGCATATCAGCCCCCAAGATTTCCTGTAATCTCATCCTGTAAGCTGAGGTAGGGCCTCCATGGATTGAATTTGTGTTTCCACCACATCCCATAGATCCTTGAATAGACTGAGATCTGAGAAGTCTGGAGGCTGAGCCAACACCTTTGTCGTGTTCTTTAAGCCATTCCTGAATAATATTAGCAGTGTAGCAGGGTGCCTTTTACTGTTGAAAGAGGCCACTGGTTGTCTTTCCTTGGGGCACCTTTTGGTAGATACTAACCACTGCGTACTGGGAACACTCCACAAACCAGTCAACTAGACATTGCAATTTGGCCCTTGTCACAGACGCTCAGAATCTAATGCGTGTCTATTTTCCCTGCTTCCAACACATCAGCTTCAAGAACTGACTGTTCATTTTCTACCTAATATATTCCACCTCTTGACAGGTCACCTGTCAGTGGTTTTAATATTGTGGCTGATCATGCAGAGACACTATCTTCATAAGTCATTGTTGGTTTCTCACCTCTTGTGCACAATGTTCAATTTCTTTCTTCAAATTCAAAGTACTTTATAGATATATGTCCTTTTTTTAAAAAAGAAAGACAACAAAAAAGCAAACCTTTATAAACAGGACTGCAAAATACGTGTGTCAGCTAGAGCTGCAAACAACACATTTCCTTTCAGGATTATAAGAAGAAAAAGGCCATGAGTCATCACAGCTTATGCATAAACTTCAATGTGCAAATTGAGAGCTGTAAACCAAGATGCACTGCAGCTTCTAGAGGACAGAGAAGCATATGATGACAAGTAAAAAAAAAAACAACAACCCATATTTATAAACAACACTGAAATAAATATGAGTAAAAATAACAGAGTGGAAAACATCTGTGCTACCTTGGAACAACGCTAAGAATTTCTTACTCCTGCTGTCTGTATATCTTAAAATATCAACAGGCAATCTTGGAATGCAATTGAGAGCACTGCAGTTGTGCTGCATCCACAGCAGATGGCTGTATCAAATATGTCCAGGCTGTGAAGTGTAATACAGCTCTCTGAAGACCGAATGATTGCCACAGCGACATGCCGGGCAGGTGAAAAACCATTACGCCTTATCAGCGCTCAGACAGGATGCCAATATCAGATTTGAAGATGTCATACGATGTTGAAATGATAAGATGTCCTCACTGCCATAAAAGGCCCATGCGGAGCAAAGAAGAGTTCTGTCTTCTAAACATCTGCACTGGCATTTAAAATATCTCCCTACGAAGAAGCTGTGCTGGTGCTTGGAAAGAAACGTGATGTGATGTTTGACACATGCAGAGAATTCACCCGGCTTGTTTCGGAACAAAAATAGTCAGTGTTGGAGTTACTTTTCATTTGTGTTACTTTCTACAAATCTCCTCAAAAAACAAAATAAAACAACTTTCTTCTCCTGTCACCACTCAAAGTCCATTCATTCCTTCTGAAGACATAAATATTTACAACTGCACACACACTTTGCTTTTCTTGGATGTCTGAGTAATGGACTGTTTTCACAGCAAACATTTTGCGACGGCAGAGAAAGCAATGACTCAGATATTCAATCAGATTAGCAATACACGAGTCATGTTTGTGCAGAGTAATTTATAGGAACCGAGGCCCTGTTTCACCTGTGCTTTTCCTGTTGTGACAGGTCTAAGTGCCTGGTTTAAAAAGGCCTTCAAATGTTGCTCCAACAGGCATATGTTGAACCATGTCAGCTGTTTAATGCGCTTGGTGTTCTCCACACAACACCTGCTAGTAGCATCCATTCATTGTTGGTTTAGATTTTTTCATGGGATTTAGTAAAAAACTAAATAAACTACCCCCTAAAATCACCGTTCATTTACCTGTATTTTGCCCAGGACTCCAGTGCTGTCCATTCTGCTGGCTACATTCACTGTGTTTCCCCAGATATCATACTGTGGTTTCTGGGCCCCAATGACTCCAGCTATGACTGGACCATGGTTAATACCTGACAAGGAAAAACAAGTCATTAGTAAACATTTCAGAATGTGTTACTGCTTCAGGCAGTGCCCTTATCCCCTTATTATGCTCACAAATTTTAGTTATAATTGTCATAACTATGGTTAAATATATATGTAACAACCTATAATACAATTTTAAATAAGGCATAACTACAGCAGAAAACAACAAGCATATGATATAAACAAATATTTTCTTACTATTTCTGATGTTACACTCGATAGAGATGTGATAAAATCAGTTTTTGATGTTGCTGATTAATTATTGAGTGCAGCTCAGAAAGACCTTCAGCAGGAAACCTGCTGCTTTTAAAATAAACAGAGCTTTTCACAAGATTTCATCAGAACATGGGATGAAGTGGAAGCTAAATGCAGCTGAACTCTTAATCCCCAACACTCTCAGCACCTCTGCTAAGCAGGCTCTGGAGCTTTTCACGGCACTGAGATGACACTGCGCTGCTCTTCGCTCGAGCTTCTGAGCCAATCTCCAGATTGTTGGAAATTGCAATCTGCACAAGTGCACGGAAAGCATACACAGGCACACAGCCACTGCTTCTGTCCAGTCCCAGTGGGGGGGGACTTGTATCCCTCTCTGATGGAGCATTTTAGGCCCCGTCTGGAAACAGCAGGGATGTACAGTCACACACACGCACGCTGCTGAGTTAATGGAGCATCCCATGCTGAGATCTTCACAGACAGGTTGAAGGTATCGAACTCTGACTCTTACTTCACGCAGAGAGCTGAGACCTGCATGCCGGCTTTCCTACATGTCTTTCTGCATACATGAATGTAATGCTCTTGTTATTTAGACTTCTGTGCATTTTTCTCTGCTAATGCCATGGTAATAAATTCCCTCATAGTATATTGGAGCCCCAGAAAAAGAAAAAAGAAAGTGGATGCATAAAGGCCACTTGTCTATGTCTGTACAATGAAAGACATAGTTTATATTAACCTATTTATTTCTAAATAAATCCCACACTATCTGTAAAAACTCTGGTTATGTGATTGTAAACAGAATAATAAGATGTGATTTGAACAGAAACTAAGCGGAAAGGGCTGCAACTCTCATCCAACAGCAGGGATATTGTTGTCTGCTGCATTTTAATGTCTGACAGACAAGGACGACGTTAATTCCCCTCTGCTGAGTGGTATATTTAGAGCACATCATATTTTCCATTCTCACATATGATCAGCAAAGGTAGATAGATAAAATGATACATTTACAGTGCAATCCCAGATAGAGATTGCAGTGGAATACAAAAATAACAAATATGCTCACATGCACTTGTCCACTTGTCAAAAGGATGATTCATCTGAACACATCATTTTTCCACATCTCTGTAAAATAGAGTTTCTGGTTTTTTGTTTTTTTTTGTACCACTCTCAAATGAGCATCCATCTTTGTAATGAGGGACTGTAAGCCTACCACAATATTCCTCTCTATGTATGGTGCCTATACAGTACTCAACCCCTTGGAAGTTTTCTCTTATTATTGCATTTTAACAATGAAACAAGGTCAAGATTATTAGGCCTTTGGGAGAAAATTTCACAAAAAGTAAGTCAATTAATTCGGAAAGATATAAAATGCAAAAGTACTGATTGCATAAGTGTTCACCCCTTGTGAAGAGATTCACCTAATTCAACACAGGTGCAGTCAATTGGTGCTTGAAATAACACAGTGAGTGAAATAGAGATCATCTGAGTGCAGTCAATGTGTTTCACGTGATCGTAAAGACTGAATCAGTACTCCTGGTTATAACTACACCACCAAAACACTCCATGCAGTTCCATAAAAGATAATTAAAAAGCATGAGTTTGAGGATGGCTACAATAACATTTCCAAGTAACTGAATATCACTTAGAGTTAAATCCATTATTAAGAAATAGAAGGTGTAAATCTGTATCATTAAAAAGTGACCACGCAAGAACGAGACCAGTAAGAGGGGCCACCAAGACATCTATGACTCCTCTACAAGGAGTTACAAGTTTTAGCAGCTGAGATCGGAGAGACAGTTCATACAGCAACTGTTGCCCGTTCTTCACCTGTCAAAGCTTAATTGGAGATTAAAAGTCACTGTTACAAAAAGGTCATATTAAAGCTACGCCACAGTTTACCAGAAGGCATGTGGGAGACTGAAGACAACTGAAGGTCTGACGAGACCAAAATCTAGCTTTATGGACATCAGACTATATGCTGTGTTTTGCCAACACCAAACACTGCACATCATCACAAACACACCGTCCTCACAGTGAAGCACGGTGGCGGCAGCATCATTATGTGGTGAACCTTCTCATAAAAGTTAGTGTCAAATTAATTTTTCGGTTTTTGTGACTGAAGCTCAACAAACCCTCTTTAAAAGGCCTCTTGCCATCTTGACAGAACATCTGAATCAACTGAAGTGTCCAGCATTCTAATACGTGCCACAGAGGGTGGTTTGATGCTAACTGCTTGATGGCACCATGCAGTACACCTGTGTGAAAGAATCTGCATTTGTTATGTTTCTCCACACATTTATTCAGGTTTTCCCTTTAACCGCTAAACACTCGCCAGCTCAAATGTGGGCTGAGTAAAAATTCTTCCACTGTACTGTTTGGGACATTGCTTCAATTATGCATCTTTTGAAAGCTTAAAGTCTCATAATTCAAACCATTTAAATGATTTTCACATACCAGTACCATAACTACAAAAATAAATGGTACCTTCTTGCCTTTTCAGTCTTCTGTGGGGGCACATGTTGAATTACTATATGCTATTTTGACTGTAAGAGTCCAAAAAACTAAATGCTTCCAAGCTTTTAGTCTTTTTTTTCTTTCTTTCTTTTTTTTTTTGTAGGAAAAATAGGGGTAAATGTTAAGACGGAAATTTGTCACCCCTCTGTTAATGCATACTTTTCTGCGTAACTCACCAACTCTCAGTTTGAAGTCATTGAAGGAGTGTTTGTTGATGACATCCAACTTTCCCACCAAGGCAAACGCAAACTCTACCATGGTCCCTATGTGCATGTACTGCCTGTCATGCTCCTGGAAGAATAACAAACACAACAAGTAACACATTAGTTTCCAATAAAACGTACAGAATTTTGTAGCTGATACACACACGTATGAAGAATATGAACTGATGTGCTTTAATCTCTTAACAAAAAAACGCGTGCTTGTGTGTAATGAGCGTACCTGTGATGTGTATTCAGGCCCAGGCGATGCGTTTAGCCCAGTAGCAGCCATGTAAGTGCTGCCAATGGTCTTGATCTTTTCCACACCGCTGAATTTAGGTTTGGAAAGCAACTACACACAGAAACACGAACACAATCCACACAACAGCTAAAACAAATAATACATAATTTATGGCAGAATTGAAAGCTCATGCTGTCATTTTCAGAGGATGCAAAAACTTCCAAATGTATTTATCTGTGAGGAGCATTCATGTTTTTTTTTTGTTTTTTTTTTAAATTTTCCCCTGTCATCTGTCTACCACGGAAAGATTCTCATAACATTTCATTATCGTTACAAGAGTTTGTGGCTTACAAGACACACAGTGTCCAATCACATGCTACTATCAAAGCTGTGCAACCGACTATAAAAGTATCACAGTTTGTGTCTAACATTTGTGTTGCACATGTAAGATGGTACAAAATTGAGGGTTATTTACCTCATCAAAGTCAGCAATGATTTCATTGAGGAGCCTGAGGCACTCTAATCCTTCTTTGTTGACGTCAGATTCAGTGTAGAACTCTTTAAAGTCTGGGATCGAGGCAAACATGACACACACCAGGTCATAGGATTGGTGATAAAGATCCTGCATGACAAAAGGCAGTAGACAAAATACAGATGTTAGTTTGGACAACGTCAAATTGAGAAACTACAGACTTTCAACACTGATGAAATACAGACAATATATTTCTGATGGACAAATGTTCGATCTGGATCAAATGTGAGTTTTCTGCATCTAGTCAAACTTATAAATACTTGACTGCTACTCTTCAGCGAAAACCACATTCAGACTGCACAGGCCGACATAACACGAGTGACAAACCAGGCAGAGACATGGAAGGAGGCAAATCATCCAAACCACCATCCAAATAACAGTTGCTCTAAAACCCATTAGACCAGAAACTTGTTTTTGGATTCTGTTCAAGTGCAGTAACAGAGTCATTTGCTGACTCGTCACTCAGAATTTCTGCAGCATCCCTATTTTCTGCTTCCCTATTTAAACTCACAAGATCCTCACGATACCACGCTAAACTTCCATAGCGGTGAAACTTTACTTTTCACAGCTGACACGCTGAATAGTAATGTAGCAGGATTGATAATGATGAATGCATAATAGATGAATGAGTCACACAAGCAAGATAGCAACCTCTCTCACTGTTTCATCGTCGTGATTAATCACTTCAAAACTACCACTGTCAGTTCCATTTAAAAAACTTTATTTCCAGCAAATTACAACCTGAATTTTGGCACCAGATTTGTTGAAAACTGCCAAAAAAATAATGAAATATTTTCACCATTTTACCACTCTTACATTGTGTATTTGCTGATTTTGCTTTTTTTTTTTGCATACATTTCTGAATTATACATGTTTGAGGTATGCTGCGTTTGCTATGCATTATTAAAGTGAATAAATGGAATAGATCTTGGCATAGCCACAGGTACTGAAAGACCTCTATGCAACTACAATTCATCAGTTTTGCAGGCATTTTACAAAACAGAACGTGCATAATTTTACACACAAATTACATGCTATAATGAAAGAAAAAAAACATTATCAATGCCAACCTCATTCTTCCAGTTGCGTGCCAAGAAGTGTTCTGCAACATGTGCAGGCAGGACATTCTCGAGCAAAACCCGGTTGAGGTTCTCCATGGTTTCAATCTCCTCGCACTCCTTCTTGAACTTGTTCTTCCAGAGAAAGTCTAACCTACAGTAATATTCATTCTGTTACAAGAGGACACAGAGGTGAAGAGACTGAAGGTACGTCTGTACAGCTTGCTTCCATCAAGTCACAGAGAAAAACAGAAAGAGCCATAAACATGAGCACCATGAAGGCTAAGGACACAAAAGATAATGCAACATCAAAAACAAGGAGCTACAATTATGTACTATTTACAAAAAACTCACACAGCATGACTCAAATTAGACAAGAAACACAGTGACTTTTATAGCTTTGTATAAAGCTTTTTATTTCTCGTCAAGCCCCAAAAATCTTATTCAGTGTATCCAAGTAACATATTTTTAAGTTTAATTATTACTCCCTTCTTGCCTTAAAATGGCTTAGCTATACTTCTTATCTGTTGCTTCCTCTAGAATATGTAGATCTATGAAGTCCCAGACTCTCTGCACACCCATCCCTCCCTGCTTGCTTGCTGCAACTTGAGCACACCAGCTCACTTAGGTCTCAAACACTGTAAGCTATTTTATGCAATGCATGACAAATTGCAACATTACTATAACACAATGCTACACATAGACGTAGTGCTGCCATAACGCACTGGAACAATGGTCCATTACCTTTTTCTCCAAATAAGAAATTTAAAAATCGTTCCGCAAATTGATTGGACTGGTTCCTTATGTTTGCTACATACAAAACCCCGGCTGTCTAGAGCCATGTTTATGACACTGTCATCAGTACACTGCAGAGCCAAAGTGAAAATGCTTAGCTATGCTGTGGACTGCTTATTTCACTCATGATATGTTGTCTAGTATGAAAAAAAAAAAAAAAAACACTGTGGACGCGCTAACAAGGTCAAAATTTTTTTTTTTTTTAAATGACTTGACTGTCACCTGAGAGGGTCTTTAAATGATATGATCACTTTACCAGGACAACATTAACCAGACATTTTGAAGAACACAATGTAAAAAACACAAGTACAGTAAAATGTTACAGGACAAAGGAGAAATGACATTCTCTGACGGGAATGATGGGTACAAAGAATAACGTGGCAATTCATTTCTTCCACATGTGAAGCGCTTACAGCTCAGGTGTCCTATGATGACAACTCTATTTATTACTTATCCAGAGCTGTACACTGTGAACTGATTTGATAAAGAGGATGCACCGACCAAGGAGAAACATGTTTGTAGGATGACAGAAAAATTATCAAGCGCAGTAAGTGATATGATTGGATATTGGAAAGATAATTACTTGTTACAGCCGGAGACAAAACGAGGGGGTTGGTGCAAAGACGAACTGTCTATGAACACACATCAGAGGAGCGTGTGAGACTAAGCAGATATTAATAAATCACATCTGTTTTTCTTGGTGCGTAGATAGTTGCACCTGGTGCATGTTCATTGAGCTGGGAACGCAAGTAATTTGTTTTCTCCAAATACATTTATTATCCACTCAAACTCAGTCTACTTAACATGCATGTCTACACTTGGTGCAAAAAAAGACAGCTTACATCTATGTATTTATGTCACATTAACTAATTGAAAGAGCACGCGCTTTCAGTGTACTGTAATGCTAAACAAATGCCCTGACTATGTCATTACACTTGAAATGTCAAGCTAAATTATGGGTGGCTGTAGTTTAGCGGTGGTACAGGATGCATGTTATAAAGGATGGTACTTCTGATTACAGCCTTGTATTCATTCATGCAGTCAATATGCTTTTTTGGAAGCATTTCCCTTCCCACAGTGAAAAACAGTGTGCAGCATCCATGCTATTGGTACACAGCAGAGCCCAGGGCATCAGCTACATCCGATTTTATCATAAATTCTGATATAAAACAGGAGTTATTACTCTTCTCGTGTTTTCTGTCATTGACAGAGTTCTGTGAATTCAAGTCTTTTCTGGATCGTACAAATAAAACAACTGTGTTTATGATATGCATGTGCTGAGCTACCTGCTGCAAAATGTACATAATCGTACACTTGGTTGATTGCTCTTTAAATACATGCATATGATGTTGATGCCAAGACTGTACTGCAGCTCCAGAGTACGGTAATGCTCCAATTCTGGAGTTTTTGAAGTAAGTTAAGTAGCCTGCATTGTAGCATGACCCAAAAATATGGCCAGGCTCTGCACCCTGTATCTCCTGACTAGTGAATCTCAAAGCACGCCTGAGTAGCTGCTGACCTACCGAGGCAAATCTCCAGACCTGAGTGACTTCAGAGAGGTGAGACGCCGTAATCTCAAGATGCCTCTTTTGCAGTGTGGCACATTGCTAAAAAGCTTTACAATCTCTACTGAGTTCAGTCTTTGATTTTCATATAGAAAATAACTAAGAACTGCTTTTAGGCTCTAAGATAATAAAGGAATATACGGACAACCAGAGTGTTAGAAGTTCTATTTATGTCTACTTTTACATCTAAAGCTAGCAATGTAGCACAGAAGAAAGCCCATGAGTCCACTGACCCAGTGAAATCCTCGTGGCACTACTCCTAGCACAGCTATGCCCCACATCATGTAATTCAGAATGTGTACATGCGCTGAAGCTTATTAAGGGTAAAAGAGATCATGGAAGTCAAGAAGTAAAACATAGATATTTAGCTATTACAATAATGTCGACATGCTCCAGAGAACAACAGACGACGTTAGCAGCAGTAAACACCAAATCACATGGGATAATTGCCAAGTCTAAATTAAGAGGAAATGGGAGAAAACATAAAAAAAATAAACAACTTTGAACCAAAAAGGTAGAGCACATAATAAACACATAGTGAGGAAAATTCAATGGTGATGAACAAAGCTGAAAACTACTCTCCATTCAGAGCTGTGGAGGTGAAACGTGTAACAGAAGGCAGACGATAACGTCATTCAAACTATTACGGCATAGACTTACCTGTCTGGCAAGCACAAGCAGAGTGATGAAGAAGATAAAGAGGGAGATAGAGCCCATAGTCTTCAGGTTTTTGAGAACTCCTGGCCTTGAAGGACAGAAGAAAAAAGAAAAGAATGTGTAAGATAAGAAAAAGATAAAGACAGACAAAGGGTGACAAAACTAAAAAGATAAAAGTAAAAAAAAAAAAAGAGGTGAAAAAGTAAAAGACAGACATGAGTGTAAGAACATTAAATGAACATTCAGATTGCAATCACTACTGATATGTGTCACATGATTGGTTAGCAGACCATTTCATTCCAAGCTGTCACTCAGTGCAGACTGTCGCTTCTGCTTTGCTGTGACAACAGCTTGTTTACTATCTCTGCGGCTGAGCTATCCTGCCATGGTGCATTCACTAGAAACATCTTTCAAGAACTAATAAGCAAGTATTCATGATCTGCAAAGGTTCAGCACTCTAAACACACTTAAAGCTCCAGTGTTGCCACAACCATAACCCTCAAATAGGAGTTCGCTGAGGTAAGAATTAGGCAACCACCCACAATACAGTCATTGTGCGTCTATGTATTGTGCTGTGCATGCTCGAACACACACTTTCACATACTCAAAGCCCTAAACATACTGTGCAAGAGCTAATGTTGACAAAAAGATTAAAATTCTTGCAATTAAGTAATTAAAATCAACAATGAAACAGATTTTTCTGTACAGCAGCGAAGTGTGGCCAACACTAATTAAGGTCTGGTTGTGTGATAAGACTCGTGCAGGAATCTTGCATCCTAATTTAAGCAAGCATATTTTGCATATTAATGGACTTTTACTCTTATCTAGGGCAGAGCTCAGCAGACGACTGTGAAAACAACATGCTAGTTCGGCACTCGCTTGGTTCTTCTAATCAATTGTCTACATGGAACAAATGGCGACGTTTGAAAACAGACCGTGGGTTGATTTGAAGACAAATCAGAGATGGAAAGGACATAAACAGAGCAAAGCATGACAATGAAAAAGGTGATAGTTCAGAGTTTTTCAGCTGCAGAAATGACCAAAGCTTTTCAGTTTGTCACTTAGCAATTTCTATTTTCAATGAAAGCTGACCAAAGTCATGTGACATTTATTGACTTTGCAGGAGGGACTCACTAAAATCACATTATGCTATTTCAATGTCATCCAGTAACACTGATTTTAGTGTTTGTCTACTCACAGTGAACTAGTAACAGATGCTGTGGCCACCAGGAATTTTCAAGAGCCTCATATTTGCAAGAAGGCCTCTGGCTATGAATCAGAAAGTCTCCACATTTTCCAGTAAAACCACTATGGATGCTGTCAAAATGTTCAAAGCCTTATTCCATTATTCACTATCTCTATAGCAGCTCCTGCATTTGTCGGTTCATGATATCATCTCTGTGGTCTCTCTTTGTTCCTCAGTTTAAGGAGAGGGTGCAGTGCAGAGCAGAATCATTTTTGGTATGGTGGTATTTTGGTCGGTTGTGCTGCCTCGCTTAGATACTGTTAGACAACCTACTAGGCCTCCTCACTCCTTAAAAGGTAAAAATAAATTGTATTCCAATGTACTGCAAAAACTACAAAGCTGTCTCATGTACATATTACAGTACCCAACAGAAGTGAGTATAAATCTGTGCAATATTACATAAATGTCAAATGATTGCACCACCTTTCTATGTTGACAAGTACTGCATTTTCTTTCGAGAACAATCACAATCGAATACTGACACACAAGGTAGAAATCCTGTGATCACTGAAAATAAATTGAGAGCAACTATGAGTTCCACTTAACTGCACAATCATGGTTAGAAAATGACCCGCAAATACGAGAACTGTCTTAGTTTTGGCTGTCAGTCAAATTCTGAATCAAATCCTGACTGATGGCAGCCCATTCTTGCATAATCAATGCTTGGAGTTTGTCAGAATTTGTGGGTTTTTGTTTGTCTACCAACCTCTTGAGGATTGACCACAAGTTCTCAATGAGATTAAGATCTGGGGAGTTTCCTGGCCATGGACCCAAAATCTTTATGTTTTGTTCCCCAGGTCATTTAGTTATTTCTTTTGCTTTATGGCAAGGGGCTCCATCATGCTGGAAAAGGCATTGTTCATCACCAAACTGCTCTTGGATGGTTGGGAGAAGTTGCTCTCAGAGGACGCTCTGGTACCATTCTTTATTCATGGCTGTGTTTTTAGGCAAAATTGTGGGTGAGCCCACTCCCTTGACTGAGAAGCAACCCCACACATGAATGGTCTCAGGATGCTTTACTGTTGACATGACACAGGACTGATGGTAGCGCTCACCTCGTCTTCTCTGAACAAGCTTTTTTCCAGATGCCCAAACAATTGGAAAGGGGATTCATTAGAGAAAATGACTTTACTCCAGTCCTCAGCAATCCAATCCCTGTACCTTTTGCAGAATATCAGTCTGTCCCTGATGTTTTTTCTGGACAGAAGCGACTTCTTTGCTGCCCTTCTTGATACCAGGCCTTCCTCCAAAAGTCTTCACCTCACTGTGCGTGCAGATGCACTCACACCTGCCTGCTGTCATTCCTGAGCAAGCTCTGCACTGGTGGTAGCCTGATCCTGCAGCTGAATCAACTTTAGGAGACGGTCCTGGCCCTTGCTGGATTTTCTTGGGTGCCCTGGAGCCTTGTTTGCAACAACTGAACCTCTCTCCTTGAAGTTCTTGATAATCCGATAGACGGTTGACTGAGGTGCAATCTTACTAGCTGCAATATCCTTTCCTGTTAGACCCTTTTTGTGCAATGCAATGATGACTGCACGGGTTTCCTTGCAGGTAACCATGGCTAACAGAAGAGGAACAATGATGTCAAGCACCATCCTCCTTTTAAAGCATCCAGTCTGTTATTCTAACTCAATCATGACAGACTGATCTCCAGCCTTGTCCTCATCAACACCCACACCTGTGTTAACGGGAGAATCACTGAAATGTTAGCTGGTCCTTTGTGGCAGGGCTGAAATGCAGTGGAAATGTTTTTTGGGGGGCATTAAGTTCATTTTCTAGGCAAAGAGGGACTTTGAAATTAATTGCAGTTGATCTGATCACTCCTCATAACATTCTGCAGCATATGCAAATTGCCATTATAAAAACTGAAGCAGCAGACTTTGTGAAAATTAATATTTGTGTCATTCTCAAAGCTTTTGGCCACGATTGTACTTTTTATTAGATTTCCTGAGATGCTGAGGGAGATGTGAATATAGAGTTTAGCTATGATTAGACAGTGGTCTGTTTAGCATTCTGCACCTCTCATAGTAACTTTCTGCAAAGTGTTAGTAGCCACAAACCATTAGCACTGATCTCTCCAATACCATGCCTACCCACTGAACCAGTCCATATTTCTCTGTGTCTTCTTACCCCAAACCCTGTCATTCCCTGGGATACAGTGAATGGTGTCATGTGGTAGCTGGTAGAAGCTCCCCTTGACACTGCTATCTGATAGCAGTATCGGTGCATATGCACTTAGTAGCATAGCATGCTTTAGCTAGTGGGATACAGAGGGTCATCAGTCTCTTACTTTGTCCAATGGGTGTGAGAGTGATACTGGGTAGAAGGCTATTCTTGACAGCCAGTCATACACCATGCTGATGTTACCAGGGTGGTAGCATTTCCCTAAGAAGAAGAAGGTCCCTCTTTTTACCAAGAGCTTTCACCTTGAAGATCCATCTCTCTAAGAGAAGCAAAGTGGACATTGTAGCACCCCTGTTTCTCAGTAATCGGAGCAGTCATTCTGTAAGTCTATTGCTGTCCAGGAGAATTCTGACATTTTATGTTGCCAGTAAAAGATCCTTTTCTCTTTGTGATCATATGATGGAATTTCAGATAGCTAAGGTAACTTATCCAATTCAATCTAATTCGATTAAAAATAAATACACAAAAATGAATTTTATTTGTCTCCTGGGGGCAATTGAAGTATCCAGGAGATGGCAGAGCAGGCAAATTTTAGGCAACTTTTATCAAGTTCTTCCCTGTTTGGGGAAAACAGTGCAATCCCTAAATAGGGCGTCCCAGTCTCATCGGAGCCCTCCAAAAGCAACTACCACTCAGCCTCAGCTGCTGGAGACCATGCAACCCGTGACACTGCTACTTATATGCCTCTTCGTAGGAGCTATGCATTCATACTTCCCTGCTCCTGTCACCAGACACCCAACATCACAAGACCTCAACTGAATGTAAAGCTAGATATTGCACAGTGCAGTTAAAAGTGAAGATGCATGTGGACTGGTTTTAAGCATGGCTCAAGGACTGCACAGTCCCTATCTTCACTTTGATTTGGGAAATTTCGAGTAGCAAGGGGAAAAACCCAGTACAACCAGTCTCCCATCATGGCTGCAAATGCTGCTGGAGCTCCAGTCCGTTGAAGGACTGCCAAAGTTGTACCGCCCAACACTCCCCTTCTTTTCAGTTGATGCATTTACAAAATTAGCCTGCAGCCACAAGGCACCCAGTTACCTGATAACAAACAAAGGCTAGTGAGCAGTAACAGGCAAGAGAATGAATGCAGACGGGAAACAAGCACGCATCTTCCCTCTAACTACTATACTAGTCGCATCCCATCACCCTGCGAGATAGGCACAGCCACACAAAACACACAAACACCAACATGTGCCGACACAGAAATGTAAAAATGAGACATTTAGCTTAAAGGGCATTTTGGCTTTGGAGCCGTTTGTTGTGAGTGCAGTAACAGCATGCAGCATCTCATTAGGTCTCATCCTGACAACAGGGATGCCAGGTTTGCACAGTGATGATGAAATTCTACTGTCACAAAAACCGTGGTGGTTCTGGACATAGCGGTGATTAGATTGCTTGCTAAGAGGATGCAAAATGGATTAAAGAGGCTGTTACTGGAAAGGATCTTATTTTGTTTTTACATGATTCAGTATAAAGGCTCACTTATTTCTAGTCTTTAAGATGAAAAAAAAAATCTATATAAAAATGCCCCTGACATTTCCGTGGCCACAGAAGAAAATAGATATGCAAGCATACTTTAGAAAATGGACTGCCTGTAAGTATGCTTCCTAATTTGATAAATTAATCTGACTACAGCACTTTTTTATACATATAATTCAAAATTGTCTTCTGTCAAATGAAGTAAGTTAATGAAATACCAATATTAATAATTTTCTTTACAGTAAGTAGCAGATACAGGGCATACAGTTGACCACTGTAATCCACTGTACTGCTCTTTGATAGCTGTGAGCTTGAGTTACATACTGACACAGGTCAGTCTTTTTTTTTAAACTAATATAAGTAGTTATGATAATAACGAAGGCTAACGCTTCTTTTAAGAGTTGTGTGTAATAATCAATGTAAGTTGTATCTATACAAGACGAAAATTCCAGATTTATATCAACACCTTGTTTCTTAAAACTTTCCCACAGCAGCTTGCATGCAGCTCACCTGTCCACGGCAAATCAACTTATGAAACAATGAACCATGCTGGTTACAAAGGCCCTGACGACTGTTTCCTACCAAGCATATGTCACTGTTTGGCCTTACTTGCCTCTACATGGCTTATAATGTGTAACAAGACCATGGGCTCGGCTTCTCTTTTACACTTTCTCAAAATAGCTGGTTTCATCCCCTATTAGCTCATTAAACTATTCATCCTTATTAAGCAGGCAATTTCCTGACCTGTTGGCAACAGAGAAGGCTGAGAGAATGTGGAATATAAAATGAAGTGAATTGATTAAGATGGGAGACCAGTTTGAAGAGTGTGGGTAAATGGCAAAGTGTGAGGAACATGTAGAAACTAATTCTACTGAAATCATAGGTGAGAGTCTGAACAAATGCAGTAATTAAGTGGTCTATATATCTATTAGGACTCAAGAGGTTGCAGACAACTTACTCTGCTCCCATTGTTGTTTTCTAGTATTTGACCAAAACTAACCTTAAACTGACCTCCTTCTATGTCAGGCAAAAAATGAGAGGACTGAAAATTGATGTAAAGCAACGAGAGAATCAGACAAAGTCAACTCATTTTTGTATTAACTGTACGAGCTAGCTATGAGCTCACACAAATTCCCCCACACCAAGTAATCCTAGGTAATCATTTAATGGCTTACATTTAGTCCACATTATCCTAGTAGTATTATCATTTTTAAAAATAACTTTGAACATGTCTGATCTTTGCTGTACTGGGTGGTTAAAGAGTGAGAATACAGACAGTTTTGAAAAGTATTATTCTTATGTTTCTATCCTTCCATTATTGATGCAGTCTATACTGTAACTGTGTTCACTGTGGATATGCTCACAAATTAGCAATTAGTTAAAACAAGGCAGGCTCCAGACTATCTGTGTATTACACTTCCAAGATAGACAAGACCTCTAATTTCCATGTAGTATGTCGCTTGTAATTAAGTAATCAAAGCATCACAGTAAAACATAGTAGAGTTTCAATGACCTGTCTCATCCAATAGGAGGAAGTAAATTGTTGCAGAGGACAACAGAGGTTTTACTGGATGTAAAACTACATTTGCAGCCTACTTTATTACAAACCTCCACATCAACTTCTTGCATTTAGAGAGAAAGGACTAGAGTGCACCTTGCAGTCAGGACAGCAAGGACTGGTTTTGTAATAAGTGGTAGAAGCTCTAGCAGTTAGGAAATTGGCCACTGTGTGAGTCTCTTTAAATCTTCGTTCACTCGGACCTCGTATTATTCTTCATAGCCATACAAAATTTAATAAATACGGACTCTCTTTATTCGTCCCCCATGCTCCCTTAAACAGTCCCTGTTTGTCACTGTGCACTTACCTGTCTAAGCTTTCAGTCTTGTACAGAATTCTGCTGTATTCATCCAGCAGAGAGGCATGTGTTTGTAGAATAATGACATTGTAGACGACCACCGCTGTTAACATAATAATCATCTTCAGCTCGTAGTTTATCCTCAGGAAAACTGAGCAAGAAATCAGGCCCAGGATGCAGCTGTAAATTAAATACTAGACAGAAAAATAGACAGATGAATGATTGATTTTAAAGCCAGAAAACAAAGACAATAATGAGTTTAGAAGGAGACTTATAATGATGTTTGTCTTCACTTACTGGAAGGTAGTATTTGCCGGTGAAGGTGATTAGTTGCCCATTTGGGTACAAAAGTGTTTCATTGGACGAATTGTAAACAGGAACTAAAGGCAACACATTGTCTTCCAAAAAGAACTAGAAGAAAAACAAAGAAACTCAAGGTTCGTGTAATGAGAAGTTCTAAAAATATATATTAATTTTAATACACTCAAAACAAATCACAGAATTCACACAACAGAAGTAATAAACACACTTTCTCTGTCTGCTTGCTTTTTGTTGCTTTGCACATCAGCATGTGAAAAGATGGACTAGTCTGCATTAGACTTGCAGGAGGAAAATAGAATCTTGTTAGATAAGAGGGCAATAGTGACAACCATTCAATAATGTCCTTTAAAGTGAACCTGCAGGATAAGATGAGGATTGGCTGCCCCACTGAGCAAAGCCAAGCTAATTTGGTTCATCCGCCCTGAGCGACTGACCCGCGTCAGTCGCAAAACACGATTATAATCTTTGGAATCGATTTGTGTGAAGGTCTAAACCAGGGTCTTTACACCGTGCTTTATCACGCAGCTTCTTCTGAAGCCTCAGGCTACTATTCCACCTTTATCTGGGCCTTTGTATATTTTTTTTTCTTTTTCTCTACAGGAATAAACCTCAACCAGATAAATCTGAACATTAATAGAGAGAAGCAAAATAACAATAAAAATGTTATATACAATATTTTCTTATCACAACATGCACACGGTGTTGGCACTTTTAAGCAATGCAGGGAAACTGCAATCTTTGTTTGATAGAACCAACTGACAGGTTCATGGCAAAAGAGAACAATACCATCACCATATTTTCTGTAGCTGATTGTGTGGTGAAATAGCCAATATGCTTGCATGGAAAGCATACTCATAAATACAATATTAAAATGTTTGTGCCTTTGCAGCTTCTAACTATGATGAAAGAGTCATATTTACGACTGTGGCAATGCATCATCTTTTACTGCAAGAAAAATTGTTTTTTATTAAGAAAACTCAGTGAGACAGCAGTATTAATGTAAGATTGTTTAAAGAATATAACTATACTATGCAAATACCATGAGCATCCATGGTACCTTTCATTAATGTCACTAGTGGCGGATTTATATACTTATACCAACATCTTGCATTCCACTACATTCTAAATAGATTGCAGTTACAAATAACAGGAGTGTATTCTAAAGGACTGTGGTATTGCGTTCCTTATGAGGCCTAACAGATGTTACCCCTCCCGTAGTGCAGTACCTGCACATAAAAGCTTACCATGTTGAAGACTGCCATTATTAGTATTAGAGCTGTGGTTGTCATGGTGAGAGTGATGCGGGGCCATGGCTTGTTGGCAATAATGACTGATGACCTCAGCAGCCACATCCAAGAAGTGGAGGCGCTTTTACTGCAGTGCTGCAGGCACAAATATGCACAACAACACAAAAACACAAGAATGTATGAATCTGCAAGAGGACTTGAGAGCTGAGAAAGAAGGTTGGAGATGTCACACGCAGAAGAAGCAGAATAAACACAGCTAATTAAAACGAGTAAAACTCACACATATGCACATGAACAGACACGTGCACACGACTAAATTCATTATTTTTTCATAAGTAAAAACAATAACTGCAAAATAAATCAAGCTCTGCACAGCAAGTTGGCACATTGAAGCATCTATTAGTGATTAACTCCTAATTGCCACAACAGTGACAACAGACAGAGACACCGTGTGCAATCAATGGCACGTTACATTATATTTCCAAATACTTGCAATCACTACAAGTGATTCTGTCAGGTGTAAAATTCTGTAAGAAGCCAGTGAATACAGTTCTTAACACACTCTGATTTGACTACAATAACAATTTTCATGAGGACTTTTGTTAGAAACAAAGCAGAATGCAAAGTGGGTATCAATGAGTTGCCGCCTCCTGTTTCACTTGGTAAACCTTATTGTTTAATTACTGCACAATATAGCCAATGCAATTTTAATATGTTAATATACTGTTTATTACGGAGTGTTTATTAATGCAAGTATCTTCTTCTGAAAATGCCAGCAAGGTCAGTTGCCATCAACTGGTTTTCCCCTTTGCAGCACTGCCCTCAGCGCAATGTACTTTATGTATCTGTTTTATATTAGTTTTTTGACTTTGTATGGCTGCTACCTTGGCCAGGTGTCCCTTGTAAAAGAGATTTCTAATCTCAGTGTGACTTCCTGGTTAATAAAGGTAAATAAGTTGAGTTAAAAAAGAAAGAAAGAAAAAAAGTTCCTCAACACAACTATATTTGAACATTCTAAGGTACCACTAGCATTCCCTCTCCTAAAAAGTGACAAAGTTTCTTTGTAGGTCCATACCTGTATTTCGTAACAGGGCTTGGAAAATGTGTACTAAGAAACACTAGGGCAAGTGAAAATTCAACTGATCGGCTGGTTACAGCTGTCACACTTTCAAATACTTACAAATCAGGAGAAAAAAAATGTGTTTGAAAGAGTAGTAATTGAATTTCAAATCTTACCATCTTCAGTGATCAAATCCAACAAGCACCACATGGCTAATAATGACATATGCAGTCCTTATTAATTAATTAATTAATTAATTCATTCATTCATTCATTCATTAATAAGATTTGAGTCACACTGGGTAGCTGGCATGTAATACAGATAGACAGCTCACCTTAAAATGCTGTATTTGAGATAAGGGAATCATTTTGTTGCTGAGTTCTTCTTGTCACATGAGATTGAGATAAAAGGACTCAATCTGCTTAATTGTGGAGTCAAAGTTTTTTTTATATATAATTTAAAAGGAAAGAATAACAAGTTGCTTCTGAAATATTACACACAAGCTTCTAGAATATGCTTTTATGTGTCTGCAAATTCCACAAAGAGGAGATAATACACAACACAACATGAACTAAAGCAAAGACCCAGTAATGTCAAACAGCATTGACAAATGGCAGCAGGAGGCTTCTTTGCTTATCTATTAAGTGTTGTGTTTTGTTTTTGAGTCTTGGGCAACATCCACAGAGAGCAGAATAAAGAGCAAAGCAGCAGATTCTCACTTGCAGAGAATTAAAGATCAGTAGAATGGGTTGTGTATGCCTCCGGCTTATGGAATTTTATAGCACCTTTAATGTTTTAGTAGTCATTTCTTTTCTCTTCATTCTCTTTTCCTTCTCTGGCCTTGCATTTATTTTTACTAAACAGAGAGAATCACAAAAGACAGCTGGAATTGTGTTTGAAGTCCTAGACTATCTTCCAGTGGATAGATGCGACTGCAGTGACAGTATCTACAAAAAAGACTGCTCTTCCAAAAGACATATAAAAGCATGGTTAGCAATATGACTGTTGAGACTATTTTAAGGAGACGAACCCTCAGTAATTGTTATATATATTATCAAAAATGAATCCAATCTTTTGTTCTAGGTTATTTGTATAGTTATCTGTTTGTATGGTGCTGAAACAAATGATGCCTCTACAGAGATTAAGATCCACAGCACTGGTGTGCACAGAGCCTCTGAGTTACAGTTTAAGGACCAATTTCTGTCCTGAGGTCACACCAGAGTGGCACTTGTGTTAACCTGAGGGTCACTTAATGGACTGTTAAGCTGACCAGAGGGACGCTTGGATCACTCGTGTGCCTATGGTATGACATTAGGATTAACATTAAGGGCAGAAGAGCTTTATTAGAGTGGACCTATTAAATAAAGGTTTAAATATAAAAAAGACACCACTGCCAAAATGACGTATGCAGCAATTTACGAAAACACACTGCTCACCAGGAAGTGTCCAATGAAACATATGAAGAGGATCAAGGAAAGAATAAGAAAAGCCATTCCGAAGGATATCCCCAAAACAGCTGTCCTATAAAAAACAACAACAACAACAACAAAAAACACAAATATGAGTAAGTCATGTGCAACAACGGTACAGTGACATGAATAAAAATTTTGCTTAGTAATGCACTGAATATTGCATCAGAACATGGTAACAGTTTTATTCCTAGTATGGATTCATCAAAAAGCTCACATACTTTGGCAGGACGAGAATCTGCACAATAAAGATGCAGAAAAAGATCAAACAGGCGCAGGTGATGTAGTATTTGAAGGCCGGCAAGGTTGTTGCTCTGTACTAAAGATATAAAAAGAAAGGTTAGGCACCAACATAAGGCTTTTAAAACTGATATTCAAGCTGCTTCAAAAGCTTCTCAACTGCACACTCAGACATCACGAGTCTCTGCTCTTTACAAGTGTAGGCAAAAGAGTAAGCAGTAAAAAAAATATGTTCTTTTGCAATATGTCCTGTAATTCTCTACAGTGGGGTGAATAATGACAGTTTACTTTTGCAGCCTCTTACCTCCTTTTCTAAGGATTTGTTATGAAAGAACAGCGATATTCTCTGAATGTCCTCGGACTTGAGCCACTGTCTGGAAGCATAAAGACATTGTTGTAGACCAGATAAAAAGGAGAATACAGGCACTATTACAAATATATAAACATAGAAAAAAAAGTTGATGAAAGTTTATGCACTTATTCAGAAGGTTAAACTAGGATAAGAAGAGGTAGAAACTCTATAAATTCTACTGTAATAAAAGAGTATCTTATTTAAAAGTAGTTCTAACATTGCTGTGTTCAATTAGCTGCATTATTAGAATACAGCATCTCAGTAGTATTAATATCGTTGGGGTACATATTCTCCTTTTTTACCAAATACATCAAAATGAGTAATCTAAGTTTGAAAAATTCTTCTTACTTTTGTGCATTTATCCCATCAAAGGTCCTGATCATCCTCTCATTGAGCTCCTCCTCAAACCGTTTCTTTTGAGACTTTGTCCTTTAATGAGTAACAAATAGTAAAAGAGGAAGAATATCTTTTAAGTTCACATAGCATTAGTCACACACATCAAAGCCCCTGGCTAAAATCTAGTCTTATTAAGCATCTTATCGCCCGTCTCTGTAATGTAGACTGAAGAGGATAATCCTGTCAAAGAAAATTGTCCTGAAGCTGTAAAATGAGCAGCTTGCCTTTCTGATCTCCTCCGGAAGTGATACTGCCCCATCGGCACATCCTAAAGATGGAGCGAAAGGAGACGGTTAGCAGATGAACTTCCCATCACCTAAATGATAACATATGTGTAGAAAATAATTACTCACAGCAGTGTTGATCTTCCCATTCTCATTAGTCATGCTGTCTCTGTGGTGCAGGTTGGCAAAGGGCTTGGCTGCTCCCCACGACTCCAGGTAGCGGGTCATCCTGACTGAGGCTCTCATCTTTGCTCCGTCCAGAGTGTGTCTGGGTCGGTAATGATGCTGTGGGCTCCGACGCTCGACCTGGACAGACATGGCTATAGTAACTTTTTTTTTGCATTTCCTTTAATGTCCAATCTTTCCTTTACTGAATGTAACATTTGCACCTTTGGGTTGATGACCAGATAGGTGATGACTCCATGCTCCTTTAGGTAGGGATCTCTCTCTTGTCCATCCCCTTCTTCCACCTTATAGGCACTGTTCAAGTGCTCCAGAGTCACTGAGGTGATGTGGACTCGCCTAGTAATGAACAGTTAATTACTGTATTAATATTAATTGAATAACAACAGTAGATCTGGTTGGAATGTGATGGTAGCCATTTGGGGCACAACCCTGGGTATAAAATTTCATTTGTACGGCCTGTGAGTCAAATAATTACTGTCAGGAGTCAACATATTTGTGAATCAAAAATTCTAATGTGCAAGCTGGAACAGTTTGGCAGTGCACCAGTTGCTGTCCAACAGATGGGATGGCATTCAAAGCTGGGTGAACATTGGTCAGTTTTGTCTGGCAATAATTCTAATAAAGTTTCTTTCAAAGAAAATGTGTGTCCCCAGTGTTTGCAAAAAGGGAAAAACAGTGTTACTTTATGCAATTCTGAAGCTGAAATTGCAGAGCTGGCTTTGATGGTTATTTCATTTCAGTTTAATGGGTACACTTGTCTTACTGGACATTTATTTATGTATTTTATATTCTTCTTGTTGACAGTATGTGGCATTTGATTGTCTTAACTATTACGGTAAGAAATGTGGCCATAGCAAAGCTATCACATAGATTTCCTGTACTTCTGATTTTTTTTATTTTTCACTCACCCTGGCACACCTCCTGCCTCCATATGATTGGCCAGCGTGACATCATGTGACCAAACATCATACTGCCATTTCTGAAGTCCAATAACCCCACACAGGACATTCCCAGAATGCACGCCAACACGCATGTTGATGTCGACCCCTGTGGCGTCTCGCACCTTCCTGTCATGAACCAAATATGAGATGATGTTAATGTTGAGCAACAGAAAAATCATGACTCATACCATCTATTTTATAAGAAAACAATAGCAAACGCTTCACCCTCTAAACTAAGTAAATAAGATGGAAACCTGCCACAGCAATTACACTTTAAGGCCCTTTATTTGTCAGAGTAAACTGAGTCTGTTACCGCATGTGATCATTCTTACTTCCAATTTCTAAATATTGCATTATTCTGATCATTGGCAAAAGATGCAAAAGGTCTACTCAAAAATAGTACTACAATGAGACGTCTACTAACAGAGAAGCATGGATTTTAAACATCATTTCATTCTTTAGCAGCGCTGTTAAGAAACTGGTACTTACTTGATGGCCTCACACATGTCCAGACCCATTTTCACGCAGTTTTTAGCATGGTTTGTCAGCGACTCTGGCAGGCCGGACACACAGTAGTAACAGTCACCAAGGATTTTGATCCTCATACATTCATTTTCCTGCATACAAAAAGGTGGAACATAGGCTCTGATACACAGGGTCAGGTAAAGGTGCTATTGACAGAAAGTACAAGCAGATTTCAAAAACTGGATTTCATTTATTTTAATCACATTTTGAGGGAAAAACTACCCCTTTTTACATTCAACATGCCATATGGGCTTGACTGTGTTATGCTCTATTCATTCATGAATGTTGGCAAGTGGAAAAACGTTAGTCTTTATTTTCTACAAGTGGTTTACCCATGAATGGTTAATATCAATGAAAACCTTAGTAAAGAAATAAGCTCTTGCTCTTTGACTACGAGAGGCATACATCAAAGCCTGACACAGCACGTTTGCCTTTTAGTATTTGTTCAGACATCTGCTGCAAAAACTGTAGAATAAATAACAAATATTGATATTGGAACACTGTTTTCCAATTCCTCTTCATAAAAGTGGAAAGTTTTACCTCAGCTCACCTAAAATCTAACTTTAAGGAATGTACATGTGAGCAGGATGTGTGACATTAAAACTAGTTTGGGAGGCAATCAAGGTCCAATAATTAGGTGTGATGAGGAAACTTGGAGGCTGCATTGCACTGAGAATTAACTCTCAGTGTTGTGTTTATAGATTAGATCCTGTATTTTTTTAATGTGCCAGAGGCACAGACAGAATTTTTTAAATGTACATTCAGGTACGTGAACCCATTTATTTCTATCATGTGTATATATATGTGTATATATATATTATATGTGTGTGTGTGTGTGTGTGTGTACAGTCAAGTCTGAAATGATCCATACCCCTGGCAAATTTTGACTTAAAGTTACTTTTATTATTTTATTTTAATTTATTTAACCTTTATTTAACCAGGCAAAGACATTAAGAACAAGATTCTTATTTACAATGCCGGCCTGGCAAGTGCCATAGGAACCTGTAGGGCAAGTGTGGGAGGGGAACACAAATAAAAATTATTCAACCAGCAAGCTTTTTTTTTAAAATTTTGATTGGAAATGACACAGGCTTAGCTCAAAAGATATTAAGACGATGTACAAGAGGCATCATTGTGGGGGGAAAAAAGCTACAAATTCTCCCAGTCTATCGGAAAAACTAAGGTTCCATACCATTCCAAAGTGTCCAAGCTGTTCTAAAGCATCCTAATTACCCGGATTCATTTGGAACAGCTGTTTTAATCAACTCAACAAGTGAAAAACAGCAGCTCTCTGTAGTTGATAAGTGGACAGTCGTGGCTAAGACAAAGGAGCTCACTGAGGACCTGCGGCTGCTCATTGTGGATGCTCACAAGTCAAGAAAGGGCTATAAGGCCATATCTAAATGTTTTCAAGTTCCAGTGGCTACAGTATAAAGTAAAAGTGACACCTGTCCTGGCCAGGAGGATACTGAGAGAGGGGAAAAAGAATCCAAGGATCACCACCAAGGCCATCCTGGAGAATCTGGGCCCTGCTGGTGGCAACACTGCACACTGCTGAGTTTCACGGACACAGACCAAGGAGGACGCCACTACTCCAAATAAGGCACACAAAAGCCCACTTGGTGTTTGCAAATGCTCGTCTGGACAAAGAAGAAGACTTCTGGTCTTCTGTTTTATGGTCAGATGAAACAAAGCTGGAATTGTTTGGCCACAATGATGTAGCCTTCATTTGGTGTGAAAAAGGAGAAGCCTTCAACCCCAAGAACAACATCCCCCACTGTCAAACATGGTAGTAGGAACCTAATGCTTCAGGGGTGTTTTTCAGCCAATGGACTAGGAAACCTAATCACAATGAACAGCACCATGAAAAAAGAGCAATACATCAAGATTCTCAACAACAACATCAGGCAGTCCGCAGAGAAACTTGGCCTTGGGCACCACTGGACATATCAGCACGACAACACAGCAAAATTGCTGAAGAAATGGTTAGAGGACAAAAACATAAACGTTTTGGAGTGGCCCAGCCAGAGTCCTGACTTGAATCCAATTAAGAATCTATGGAGGGAGCTAAAGGTCAGAGTGATGGCAAGAAGACCCTCCAACCTGAAAGAGTTGGAGGATGAATTGGCAAAAATACCAGTGGAGACATGCAAAAAGCTGGTCAGCCATTATAGGAAGTGTTTGATTGCTGTAATAGCCAATACAGTCTTTTCTAATGATTATTGAGAAGGGTATGAATATTTTTGGACATGCAACTTCATTATCTTTTGAGATAAGCCTGTGTCATTTCCAATCAAAAAAAAAAAAAACCTTGCAGGTTGAATTAAAAGTAACTTTAAGTCTAAATTTGCTAGGGGTAGGGCTAGCAGCAGAATATTATAAGATATTTTATATAACATGCCTAGAGAGAATGTTTAAGCATGTGGGGTGGATTTTACCCTTGACAAGATGTCACACGGAGTGAGACATACATTACATTCCCAAAATCTTTGGACATTTTCAAGTTTTCCACATTTTGTTTTGTTTCAGACTGATCTTAAACGGATTAGTTTCAATATTTTCTTGTGAATCTACACACAAGTATTAAGACCCTTTGTGTGACACTTGCAACTAGACTCTGGAGCATCCTTCTTCAATTACTGGTCCTTGAGATGCTTGTACAACTTGATTGATGTTAACCTTTTCCTAATTGAATTCATTAAACACAATTAGAAAAAGGCACAGCTCTGTCTATATAAGGTCTCCCAGCTGATGGCGAATGTCATAGGGAAAAACCAAGCCATGAGCCCAAGAGAATTATAGACCTGCAAGACTGAATTGTTTTGAGGCACAGATGTGGGAGATGTGGTCACCCAGCCATACTTAGCAATCAGGGATGAAGGGCTTCGGTCAGACAGGTAATAAAGAATCCACTATAAATAAGATCCAGTGTTTCTTTCTGGACCTTAAAGAAGGACAACCATTAGAGTAGTACTCCACCAATCAGCATTTATGGTGTGGTAAGATGGAAGCCACACTAAAATAAAAGACACATGACAGCCCACTGGGAGTTGCCAAAGGGCACCTGAGCGGCTTTCAGACTATGACAAGCAAAACCCTGTGGTCTGATAAAACCAATGTTGAACATTTTGTTCACAATGGCATGTGTGGAGAAAACCAGGGACCGAGCGTCACCTTATTATTACCATCCTTACAGTCAAACACAATGGGAGCATCATGCTGTGGGAACATTTTTCTGAACTTTGAAATTAGTTAGGATAGAAGGACAGACCGATGCAGAAAAATCTGGAGAGATCATAAGAAAAAAACGTTTCCGGAATTCTCAGGATCACAGCCTTGGATGAAGTTTTATGTTTCAACGACACACTGACCCAAAGCTAAGCACAGAAGTGGCTTAAGTAAATATTAAATATCTGTAAAAGTCCTGGAGTGGCCACACCAGAGTCCGAACCCGAACCTGTGTACCACTACATCCCACCCATCCTGGTTGAGTTTGATTAATTCTGCCAAGAAGAATGGAAGAAACTTCCAAAATAAAGGTGTGCACAGCATGGCTGTCATTACTGTCAAAGGTGCTTTAACCAAGCATTTAGTTACAGTGTGAATACTTGTGAGTCTTTCTTTTTTTTTTTGAGACACTCCAAAAATCTGTTTCTGTTGTGTCAATATGAAGTATTGTGTGTAGACTGATGGCACAAAAATAAATTAATATAAAGATGAGTCTGAAACAAAACAAAATGTGTAAAACCTGGAAGGGTCTGGAAACGTTCTGAGTGCGCTGCAGCTTACAGTTTAGCTAAGATATGAGTTCTATTAGCTAGTATCCAGTGAAGAAGCATAAAGCATGTCACTGGTTAGGGTGTACTCTTTAGTGACAAGAACCCAATAATAAAATGCTTACCTTGGCAATTTGATCAAATTTGCCAAACAGCTCATTCAGCATGTGCACAAGCTCTCCAGGTGAGCAGTCACTGGCCAGTCGTGTGAATCCTACTATATCAGCATAAAGTATACTAGAGATGGGAAAAAAAAACAAGTATACTATAGTATCACAGTTTTAGACACTTTACAGGGAATACAGATGTTTTCAATATCATTACTATACATTTTTGCTGCTATATATGTAAATGTTTATGTATACACATTCAGCACCTGTACAGAACTACTTAGTTATATAAGCAGTAAATCTGAATAAATATTACATGCCTGACATTAGTGTGTCTCTGGACATAGAGGTTGTGAAAATTGTTTGTGTTCTCAATCTGACCAAAGTTTGGACCCTTCAGTCTCTGGATGATCTCAGCTTTCATCACACGGGCAATATGAGCTGGCAGCAGAGACAACAGGAGACGCTCCTAATGGCAGAAACACAAAGAAGTAAGTACTAGTACAGGGATGGTTTGGAAAATCAGGTAAAAAGAAGTCAACAGTTACATTTCAAAACTATCTCCATCTGTAAAAAGTATCCCAAGAGTTCAGGTCATTTTTGTAATGTATAATTAACAACCAAGTGAATGTGTGTGATAAAGTTCTTGTTCCATTACTAGTTTAATTACAGCATTACATATACCACACAGCATATGTGAAAACATGCACAACAATTAATTAAGCTGCTGTAGCTTTAGGGAATACAGTGCTCTCATAGGACCTTACTGTGTCATTTCCTCACGGTCTAGATTTTAGCAACAAAACATCTATAAGATCCAAAGCTTTATTTATATCATCAAATGACAATCACCAGAACCCTCGTCTTGTCAATGAAAACCTTTCAAATTTTCAGCAGATGGATGGATGGATATTTAATTGCATTCAGTCAATGTAATTTTGGAGTATGGACCTTTCAAGACAAAAGAAGACAAAAAAAAAACATCACAATTATGTCATCAGCCTCCATTAAAGTTTCAAGTGCTGAGTGAAAGTCAATTCAATACTAGCAATACCAAGAAACAATCAGTGTTACAGTGTCTAACATTTCTTTGCCAGCCAGTCGAAGTCAAATCCAGTCCTTATTCTTGTTTAGTATCTTTCTTATTGACTGGTAGCTTAACAACGTGTCTGTCTTATTTATTTGGTTTTTTCTTCTAACACTCCTGTAGGTTATTTTCTTTAATGTTATACGACCTGCCCAACACTTGGCAAGCAGCTCTTCTTCGGATGAGAAGTTCTAAATGGAGGAAATTGTTAATTAAGCCAATGCCACCTCCGACTTGACGACCACTGATCATCACTGCTGGTGCTCACAGGATCTTTGTTAAAGAGAGGTTCACGGTGGTGCAAAAAAAAAAAAAAAAAAAAAAACGCTGCCAGAGATTTGGGTTTATGATGAATTCGCATAATCCCGTTTGGACCACTCAAACCGAAAATGTATGCACTCGCTGTACTGCAGAGCACTTTGGATAAAAGCATGCAGCAAACAGCATATATTATGAGAGCACTGAGCGCCCGAGAGAAATGTGTCTGTGCACAGTTACTACCATCTGTCACAGGCAGCAGCAGCACTCCGGGGCTACTGCGAAACACTCCACCCAAGACATTTTCATCTTCACTCGTGGCAGTTCTAACAACACTAGCTGAATTCACCATGGGGAAAAGCCATGCTCCACCCTGAAGCCTCAGCTTCCACAACAGCAGTTGGATTCACCCTCGTCTGACTCAACAGCTCTGCAAAAGCTATGACTACAGCAGCTGTAACAAGACACTGGCTACATCCGAGATTCTCACATCATTACGCCTTTGTCAACAACTTGCTAATATCTTGCTGGTTGAAAGTGGCACCACCAAATTGGAAGTTCCAAGTTTACATAAAGCATGTAGAAAAAACCCAAAGAGACATGCATACAGAGTTGTGGGTTGGCTGCACATCATGAACAGCAGAACTTGCTGTTGTAGTGGATGGAACAAATACACACACTAAAGTAAAACTTGATGGCTGTACAGATGGCGCTGAGCATAATAGACAGTCCATAGGGTGTACCAGCACTAATTAGCTGTATGTGGAAATATAGTTGTAGATATTCTTCCATCCACTATTATTTTTTAACAGAAAAAAATCAGCAGTCAGAGAAAAAGTTTTAACACTGATAATTTAACACATGAAGCAGGCTCACTCACACAATAACTGATTATCTAAAATGCAAACCTGACACAGATCCTGTTGAGTTGTGTTCAAAAATAAGTTGTACACATACACATAAGGGTAAATCCTGCAAATACACCAAGAACTTCAACAGTATGTGTTTGCACAGTTAATATTTATTACTAATAAGGGTACAGCACGGATATATGACACATACATGTATAATGATGAAACAAAAGAAATCCTTAACGTGCAGATTGTTGTAGTGAGGTTTTCTTCTGTGAAAAAACTGTACTACTCAAGCGCAGCACTAACAGGATGCTAAAACTCCAAACAAACAAATACTCTAAATGTGCAACAAAAATCATTTTCATTCTAATAAAGCCCCAACATTTTGCAATTTAATGTACTAAACTGTATGAGTAAATCCAACATGCAAAAATGTCTGGAGCTAATGTTGGAACTGGAAAATCTATTACTGTAATCACAATCACTATCATCACACCAGCATTACTACAGGCACTCTGGTAATGAAGAGTTATTGACCACTTTACCTGCTGTCTCTTCTCAAATTCCAGTTTAATTGGAGACTTGATGCAGTTGCATGTGTCCTGATAAGTTTGTTTAAGTGCCAACTCCATCAGATGCTTGTGGTACGCCCCAGCCATGTTGCCACACAGGAAAATAATAATATTGGCCAAAATCTGTACAGGAGCAGAGAACAAACAAAACTAGTATTATACACATATCAGGCAAAAGTAATTATCAAACATGCAGAATATTTGAAACAGAATCCAAGCTATTTGTTGGAGGGATATCAACATAAATTAAACAGGCAATATCATAAAAAGCCATTTTATCCCCAGTGGTTCCAATTTAAGTAAACTGTGTACTTTAAGCCAATTATCAGGCCATAAAACAACTGCTCTCTCATGCGCAATACAAAACCAGGGTATGCTGTTATCACTAAGCCCTGCAGAGGGAATGGGTTCATGTGAAATGGATCTAAGACTTAAGAAAAACTGCTTGTGTCAAAAATACAACAGAATCATTTCCTCAAGGGGACTGATCCCTGGAGACTGAGATCCTGCAGTGACATCAACACGCAGCAACACACTGTATTTATGACAAAGTGGCATATAAATACACAGCTTTTATTCTCTTATAAGTCAGTTTTTCAAGACCAATCGTACTACATCTTAGTAATAAATCCAAATGAGTTCATTAAAATAACATTTTGATCTCATGTTTGACATGTTAAGATGGGCACTGGATAACACTATGAACTGGTATCACATCTAACGGAAACAATAGTCCATTTATTTCTGAGACAATATCCTCCCTAATTGCTAATATTGACATATCTCAACAAGATAGCACTATCTCATGATTTCTTCTATGGTTGTGTTAGCTATTAAATTAATATTGTTTGTATGAAAACTATGTGTAGCCCTGGGATAGACTGATGGACCCTAGTGAGGATTAAGCGGCGTGTAGATAATGGATGGGTGGATGGATGGGTGGATGGATGGATGGATGGATGAAAACTAACCCAACAATCAGCATTAATACATACTTATGTCAGTCTGCCTTTTCTGTCTGTCATCCTGTGGCAGTTTTTAAGATGTGATCATAACTGCAACATCTCAGTATAGTGACTAAAGCACATATGCGGCTGTGGCTCAGGTGGTAGAGCGGGTTTGTCCTCCAATTGCAAGGTTGGCGGTTCAATCCCCCGCCCCTCCACAGTTGAAGTGCCTTGGGCAAGACACTAAACTCGAAGTTGCTCCCAATGGCAGGCAGCACCTTGCATGGCAGCTCTGTCATTGGTGTATGAATGTGTGTGTGAATGAGAAACACATTGTAAAGCACTTTGGATTAAAGTGCTATATAAATGAAGCATCCAACTCAGTTTTCAAATAGACTGCCAGTGTTCATGCAGAAAAGAGAATCCTAGTGTCACTTTAAGGTCTGCCGTATGTCTTTTATCTTTCAGGATTTCTAGGTTGCGGTGAGGTGTCTGAATCTCTACTGTCACACAGACACCAAAAAAATTTCAACTGAATGTATTGCATAAAACCTACTAGAGATATTCTTGGTGACCAGAGGATGAATCCTGATGATTTTGGTGATCCCCTGACATTTCATGCAACCAACACATCATCATTTTTTGACAGCATAACTCAAAACCAAATGAAACCACATTGTAAGCATGATTTTTAATCCAAGGTATAACTCTCACATATCATCTGAGACATGTTCTTTGCTGTTCTCCCACATGAGTGCATATTGTATATGATGACGAGTAATGCTGAGTCTGAAAAGAAAACTGTACAAAGGGTCATCATGTTTGATAGTGGTAGCGTGCCATGTTCTCAGACATAAACGTCAGGCCTGAGTCAACCTCTGCTGCCCCACTAGTTTAATGATCTAGACTGTAAGAAAAGATGTTAAATTTTTCTACCAATAATTTTTTGTTTTTTTGATGTGCAACATTTCTGTGTATTTTTAGACATTCGTTGAAATCACCAGGCTCTAAAATAACAACAACAACAACAACAACAACAACAATAATAATCCTTATGCTTTGTTCAGTGGTTTTCCACAATGAAAAGACTCTGTAAATAAAATAAAATTTAAAAAAAGAAGGCAAAAAGACAATCATAACAATGACTCCAATTGTACTGTGTTCTTTTTTTCAGTCAATAAAAGCAGACAACAAACCAGCAAAGTGTTATGTTAAATACTACACACAAGGATAAGTGCTTATTCCAGGCTATGTTCTTCTTGACTATAGAGTGCAAATTGCCATCTGCGGGACGTGTTGGCTATTTTGTTTATTTTCATTTCAAAAGTGCCCTTTATTTCTCACACATCTCATGCATAACTCATGGCAGCACCATACAGGAAGCTCCATTAGGGGAACAATTATGCTCGGATGTGGCCCAGTGATGACAGATGAATGCATAAAGACCCCGGAGCCCTGATAACCTTGACTTTGATTTTTTTTTTTTTTTCAACTTTAAAGCAAATGGACTATTTAACGCGTCTCTCCCATTGCAGTTTAAAATTATTTTCAGCCACTCCCTCACTCTTTATATACAGTCCCATTCCAATTGCCTGCCTTATCTCATTCTCACCAATTTTCCTTTCACTTCCAGTCTTTGTCTTTTTGTCCTTTCTCCCCGGCATAATGGTGACCTTATTGTCACACTGACCATTGCTCTCTCTTTCCTGACAAAACTGTGCCCAATAGATTTACATCACAGCACCAACACAATTCCGTGACCTTTGCAGAAAGAGCAAACATTTTATTTCAGTAACAATACTCAGACAGAGCAAAGGACTAAAGTACAAAACTGCCTGCGTCATGTTTTTTGTCAGCTCGCAGATATTTACGGCACCTTCTGCCAGTAAACAAGGGTAGTTGTAAACAGCACTGAAAGACTTTTTTTTTTTTAAGCAAACAAAAAAACCCAAACCTACTAGATCTCTGGTTTATATTGTACCACAATTTGCTTTTCTATTCTAAAGCAGAAAACTAGACAAACTGCAGACACAAACACACAATATAGCATAAAGTGCTGATAAAAAGTATTGACCCCCTTGGAAGCTTTCCCCTTTTATTGTTTTTGCAACATTAAAGTATGGTCAATTTAATGAGTTTTTTTGTTTGTTTGTTTGCTTGTTTTTTTAAATAATCATTTGCAAAAGACAGACTCTTTCTTGCGAAAATGAAAACAGATTTCTAGAAAGTACTGCTATTAAAAATATAAAACTTAAAATAAGTAATTGCGCAAGTATTCACCTCCTTCAACTCGGTATTTAGTAGATGCAGCTTTGGCAGCAGTTACAGCACTGACCTTGTGTGGAAGGTCTCAATCAGCCTTGCATAAACGGATATTGCAATTTCATTCCCTTCTTCTTTGCAAAACTGTCATGCGTGAACAGCCTTTTTCAAATCTAGCCACAAATACTCAGTTGGCTTGAGGTCTAAGCTCTGACTCCTCCAGAACATTCACCGTCTTGTCTTTAAACCTTTCTATGTAGCTTTGGTTGTTTCATTGTCTTGCTGGAAAACAAATCTTCTCCCAAGTCATAGATTCCATCAGGTTGTCCTCTAGGATTTCTCCATATCTAAGAATCTGGGTATCTCTGCAGCTGAAGCTTTCAGCTTGTTTAGAGGAGTCATAGCTGTCTTGGTGGCCTCCCTCGCTAGTCCCTTTCTTGTACAGTCGCTCAGTTTTTGAGGATGGCTCGTACTAGACAGATTTATGCATGTGCCATATTCCTTCCATTTAATATCCTTTTCATACAGTTGCTTGGAGTGTTCTTTTGTCTTAATTTCGAGTTGACCACAAGTCAATGCTAAGAAGCAGGAGACAAAGAGAAAACTTACAATGAGGGTAAGTATCTTTCTATAGGCACTGTGTGTAACTATGCTAATACTTTCTGCTTTTAAATCTTGAATAAAAACACAATCTCAACTCTCTTGTAACCAGGGCCTAGAACATGCAGTACCTATAAAACAAGTCACAACCAATAATGAACATACAGTATATACACAGTATCCCTACTGATAAAGCTGTTCTATATAGCAGGTGAACATGTTAAACACTTATCTAAATCTACCCAACTCTCCTTTATATTTGACAAAAGCAAACATCAGCGGCAGACACCAAGTACACGAGTGTGGTCTGCTGGCTGGGTTTATGTTCACATCTATTCAGTGTATCTGGGACAGACGTCCCTCTTGATGTCCACTGAATTTATTATCTCTTCTATGCACATTTCCTAACAGTGAAAGAAGACACAAAACTGGAGGGTTCTTTTTCAAAATTAAAAGGCAGAACAAGCCTGGCTTTGTTCGTGGTCATCTATTTTCAATAAAAAAGACTGACAAAAAAATTGAAACTTTGTGCTGCAAAATAGTGTTCAGAGCACAGGGTTCAGAGACGTACATTGAATTACTGAAAGCAGGCACAAAAGGATAGACTGGGGCTTTCTATAAAGAGCTTTATTAAAGGGTTTTCAGGAGTCCATATATAGTATAAAATATTTTACTATTTAAATATAAATAATGCTAAACCATCAATATATGGATTTCCATATGGAACCTATTCAGCTACCCATTCATTCTCTCTCTATTCAGCTGGATAGAACAAAGTCGCTCCACTAGAGTATCCAAAACATCGGAATTTCTTAAAACCTTTGTGTGATGTAAGATGTAAATGACTTCTTGAGGAAGGTAGGTTTGGAGATAATAGGTTTTGGAGTCTAAAATGTGTGGACTAAAATCTTGTTTTTCTTTCAAGGCAAAGTCAGTAAAGTTTTTTTTGTTGTTTCCTACGGACCAACAAAAATTCTTTCTACCATATGTTACACATAAATACAAAGATGGATAGACTTATTCTTTTTTTAGACTACACATCTGCAGTTTGATATTTTACCATGTGTTCAACAGATTACATTCAGTTAAACATGGGTGCTACTCCATTAGCTGACATCTGTTGGACAAGACACTGACAGCCTCTAGATAATCCCAAAGGTCAGATGTGTGAATAGGCTGGCTGTGCATCATTCGTACCTTGCTGGTACCCAATTACAGATAGCAGCAGGGTTAGGTATGAATGACCTCTCAAGGGCTTTGAGCCCTGCTGATGGATTCTGGGATTATTTAAATCGGAGAGCTTAGCCCTGTGATGGCTATTCTTGCTGTTGTCTTACTACTATGTGTAGAGGAATACGACTAACATCAGTGAGCATCCAAACCTTCTTTTAATAACCAGTTATGACAGATATCAACAGATGTGGTTCACAGAAATGACCTTAAAACACAAATAAGCACCAGTAATTTAACATCATAGAAATATACCCCATATTTAAAGAGAGACTGTGGGAAACCAAAACCCTGTGTGACAAAAAATGTGGTTTCCAATAGGGTTAAGTGATGCCTACCAAATTGGCATATGACTCCACTTTGTAACAAATAAATAACTGAGTAATATATTCAGCTTCAACAATTCCTGCACCTTGGACTGCTTCTCATCACAGACCAACGTTAAGTCCTTGTTCCGCTCTGCAGCTTTCGTTGCACATGATCCAGTTCTTGCCCTGCTGTGGGTTCTAATTGAAAAGCAGAACAAGGACTTTGGTCACCTGCTGTGTGATTGTGAGGATTATCACACTTGCTTAACATTGTGATGACTGCCAGCTATCGGTGATGAACAACAGCATCAACCCAACACTTGCGATAACCTCTGCCTTCCTAGAATTAGTCTCTGGAGACTGTGAAAGTGTTTGCAGTTTGTAATCTGTAAAGCAGTTTCCAAATAGATTATAGTGCCAATGCTTTTCTACATGAAGGAGTGCCACCTACAGCCGTGTGGCTCAGTGGTGTTTTTAATGGACGACAATGGAGCTTTATCACGCAGAAGAATACGCTAGATCACCCTTTAGACAGTCAATAATTAGTAGGATGAATTGTTTGTTTCTGTCTTTTCATTGGATTTCCAAAAAAGTCATCTTTCAGGAAAAAAAATCCTGTCAATAAAAAGCATAATGTTGACAAATTAGACCATTAACCAAATGACCAGTGCTGCTGTCAATGACACCTAAACAAAGCTACGATATAGTAGGAACATGTTAGTAAGTGAAAGACAAAATTGTTAAGGCCAAAGTGAACAAAATGAGAGACAGAAATTTATTTAGATATTTTTTTGCAAATAACATACCCAAATTATTTTCCTCTATTCAAGTCTTGAGGGACGCATGAGGATTATGGAGATGAAGAAGCAGGCCCACGGCCTCTTAACATGGAGCTGCTTGATGCTGCAAAACATGTAGCTGAGCTGTAAATATATCGTTTCCATGGCCTGTGATGACAGCTGAGATGTCTACCTTGGACCATGAGAGTAAGAGGCGTTGCACCACCAAACACAGTTTTCTTTATCATGTACGGAAGATGTGAAGCACAGCTGGGGCCAACAGCTTCCAGGAAGTGTCACCATGCAGCTGATGAAAGAGAAAGGCCCCTCCCTCCTTTTCAAAGCAGAACATTTTCTGTGATGTTGTCTGGTCCAAAACTGCCCTCCAACACTAAACATCTGCAGTCTTCTCAGATTTACAAGACAAACAAATAGATTGGCATCACTGTTGGGACCCTTAAAAATCTCATCACTCCTCGTACACTAACCTGTGTACTACTAAGAAGTGGACAAACTTAGCATAACTATTATGTAGAAGAGGGCAAAAAGGCAGTATGGCCCCATATACATATTTATATATATATATATATAGACACATATTTTATCTTTTTAATGGTCTTGGGTACCATGCGACAACAGTGTGCCAATGTTAAAAAACTGTTGGCATCCATATTCTCAGATTACTGCCTCCAACCAACCAGAACTGCAGAATCCCAGATGACTCACTTATTGAAACTCACATTCCAACAAATCGGACCTCCTAGGTTGGCAGTCAGTCATAAAGATAAGCTTATCTGGCAATACAGGAGTCTGCATAAACTCAAAGTGAGCCGCTAAGATGAATATTTGAGAGAGAACATGAAGTTACTTGTCCCATAACCCCTGTTTTCTGATAACACGAGTAAGATGCCTCACCAAAATACTCATCCTGCTCATTGCAAGGAAAGAAGAAAGCTTATTTTTAAATGACAAGGAACGGTGCATCGACTCCTCTCACAGGGAAGGAGTGTGGCACCAGTTTGATGCGAGCATCTTAACCGCCATGCAGTGTTGGCTGGAATAATGATACAGAGGCTTCCGAGGATAGAGCTGAGAGAGCGTTCCCCTCGGTGAGACGCTTCACTCATGTTTTCAGAAAGAGGGGTTAAATCAAATTGCAAAGGCATCGCTGGAAGGAGACAGATTGCTGCTCAATTGGAAGTCATGATGGCACACTGGGCTAGATGTGACATTGCCAAGGAAAGTATGTTGACTGTGCTTAGGGCCAAGTCTGTCTGTGTGTGTAAAGTCAAGTATAACAGCACTCACAAAAAAAAAAAAAAAAACACCATCAGGAAAAAACGTTCAAGTCCTAGTCATAAATGTTCACCCTATCCCATGCATTTTACAGAAAAAAATGTTCAACTTAAATCCCCATCATATAACTTAAATACATTACCAAAATATTCAAACACCAGTTTCAGAAGTCCGTCAACTATTTAAAGCTCAACAAGTTGCATTTTTCTGCTGTTGACTGCGGTGAAAGTGGTGAAAGCTGATCTTCCTTCGATACAGGATATTTAAAGATACAATAATGAAATGATGCAATGCTTTTTCACCTGTCACTGACGCAATATAACTCTCATCACTGAGTTTGCTGTGACATGGAAGTACATTCAGCGTGCCATGGAAACAGCATTCTAAGTGGCTTGTTCTTCCTTCAGGGAGATACTGCATCCAATAACCTGATTCTAACTCATTTCAACACTTGCAGTAGTCGGGTGCTGGTTCTTATTATAGAATGACATTTGCCCACAGTAGCTCGTTCTAAGCATGCAGATCAAACTAAGGGCATGCAAAGGTTCTGGGTAGATTTAAGTATATTTTCTCCATAAACAACGTAGCAAGCTGTCTGAGGAGCAGTGAGGTTGGGAGGCAAAATGCTCAAAGATGTCAGAGGAAAACTACTGGACAGCTGCTATAAAAAACCTCACCAGCTTTCTTTCTAACCCAAGGTGAGTCTGATGGATTTTTAGCACTACAACAATCTGTTCAATCAGATGGCAAATTGACTTACACACTTTCAGAGTATACAATGAGTTTTTTGGCCTTCCTAGGTTATTACCTCTTGTTGAACATTAAAAGGAATGATTTTTTTGTTTCTTGTTTGGTTGTTTTGTTTTGTTTTAGTTCTTTTTTTTTCTGATTCTCTGGTTTTCTCAGAGTGCAAAACTAAAGTGAAATGCAAAAAGAACATGGGCTATGCAGTATAAATACCTCTGAGGATGACTTATTGTAGTTTGTGGTAGAACTCTACATAGGTCCGGTCAATACAAGTTTTGGTCATTGTGGGGGAAGAAAAGAGCAGTCCTTAAAACGTCAGATATAATGAGATGTGTGTGTCCTATGTCAGCAGAGTCCAATCTGCCTGCAAATTGCTAATTATGTCTGACTACAATTTAGACACCCACAGGTATCAAATATAAAATGATACAGAAGTAAATCCTTCACTTACTCCTATAGTTTACGTAGTTACTCTAAGCTTGCTTCTACTTGCTTCGTATCAAGAAGTAAAAACTAAATAAACACCTTGTTCACATCGAATAGTACATTGTTACTCAAAAGTAATCTATACCAAATTTTTTATTTTTATTTTTTCAGAGTTGGTTGAAAAAAAACATGCATTACACTCTTGTGTCTGTGTAGCAAAAACAAAGATACCACCAACACCAGCAGAGTGTTAACTTGTACCCTGGAAACCTCTCAGAGACAACAAGACTCCAGGAAGTGACCATGCTTGGCTAAAACTACAACGCACCGCATGTACACGTTGGTTGGTGTTAATTAGGAAACTTTAGAGGTGCTGATACGTTATCTCGGGACAGAACAAGGTTAACAGAGCTGGAAACAGGAGGGAAACTGTTCTCAGTCTTAATGCTAAGCAAAGCTAAGTGGCTATACTTCTATGTAGACATGGGAGTGTTACCAAAATCCTAAACTAACTTTCTGAAAGAAAGTCAGAAGCACTTGCACAAAAAAATAAATGAATCCTTTGAGAGCCCATGTGTATTCACACTTACATGCATACACAAACTAATGACATTCACATTCAGCATGCATTCATTAGTAGTCCATTGGGCTTTTAATTTATTTTACTTTCACAAAATGGAAAATATTTTAGACTCACTTAAGTTTGTTGAATGAAAAAAGGAAAAAAAAAAAAGTCCACCCTCCAAGAAACTTGTAAATGTCAGCCATAAATGTCTACACTCTCCTGCATTGTTCTTGTGTGCATACAGACTATCTAGGGGGTATTAAGTGAGAGGGAACCATGCTGACATCTCCACTTTGTCAAGTCCATTAAACTTTACAGTGCAGGCTCATTGGAGCCCTAATGAACCAGCTCATTCATTGAAGACATGAAAACCCCCTGTTGGGTCCAGATTTATGAGCATGTAACATTTAGAGGTATTAAATTCTACTTTCGCATGCATGGAGTGTGTACAACAGTGATGTATGGCAACATTATTGTACCTGTTCTATTAGCTTCTGTTTCTAAAAAGAGTGAAGAATGATCAGGCAGCTCAGTGTAAAAATTATTGTAGTATTTTACACAGCTATATAGCCTCTATAATCACCGACTCTGTCTTATTGGACAATATATTGCTTCACCTGAATATGGCCCTAGAACTTTTGAAAGCTAAATAATCAAACACATCATATGCAACAACAGCCTCCTACTTCCAAGCTAGTAACTTTATTAATGGATGCACATGTAGAACTTTATGCTTTTATCCAAATTGGACAAACTGATGTAACGAGCTTCACCGCAATATTTCAGCAATTATTCATGTAAGCTGCCCTCCATGTTTTTGTATCAGAACCTCTCCTCTCAAATCAGACATAACCTTCAGTCGCATACTTTGCTAATCATTGTTGAGTACTAAAATCATCAATAATTCATCACAGCACTCACACTCTTTTTAGGCTTTATCTGACAGGATTTCACATGGACTCGCAGTGGTAGCAGCTGTTGAATATTACATGTATTACCTGTTTGGAAGGGACAGAGGGCTTTGTTTGAATCCAAATGAAGCTTTTTCACCTTTGGTGACTTAACACTTAACTTTCACTGGTTTCCCGATTTGTCTCTCTTTTTTTTTCTTTCCTATTGTCTACTGTAGATATCTCCACATGCAGCTGAGTGGATTTCACCTGGCCCTAGTTAGAGTACATACTCAGGCACATGGTGCTGTTAATACTGCTCGGCTAGCTTGTTGGACTACTAATCACAACCCATTGAAGTTCTTTGAGAAAATTCAGTGTTGACAACAGTGTCTGATAAACACATGCTGTGAATATACATGACAAACAAGAACAAACTGCAGCTCCTTCTATGTTTTCTCCACAATGTCCCATATATTGCATTATCTACCTTTACCTTGGTTGGCATAATTGCAGGTTCTATTCTGAGCACTTGAGCTTGTATAAGTACAGCCCTTGGAACCTACTATGTCCGACAATTTTAACTTTGATTGATGTTATTAGTGGGTGGATATATTTGTTAAGAAAGATAAAACATGCTGGGCCACCGCTATAGCTCACCTGGTTGAGCTGGTGACCCATGTACAGGGGCTATAGTCCCCGATGCAGTGGCTATGGATTCGAAACCTGCTTATGGCCCTTTGCTGCAACCCTTCCCCCATTCTCCTCCCCCACTTTCCTGTCTCTCCTTCGACTGTCTTATCTAATAAAAGCAAAAAGGCCCCCCAAAAATAAAAAACTTAAAAAAAAAAAAAAAAAGCTAAAACTTGCTCTGAGCCACAGGATATGCTTGTAGTACCTGCTGGTCTGATTTGATGTTGTACGTGGACTTAAAATATCGTACATACTATGAAAACTCTATCAACAAAAGTAAAGTAAAATTTTGGAGGAATGCATTTTAGTATAAACAATTGGAGCCCATATAAACAAAGGAGTAGATATTTTTCCATTTAAAGATCTTTAAATTTGGAGAAGAAACATTTTGTTTCAAGCACCAGGTTATGCAGATACCGGTATACTCATGCTACAGTTATACATGAAAGAAAAGCAGGTTGAGACGCCCCCCAAAACTGGTTACCCCAGCAGAGCTCACAGAGGAAAAAGAAAGAGTTTGTTAAGGTTCAAGAGTAATGATTATAGAAAAATGTGACAATACACGCAAGAATTATCATGAAGCTAGAGCCCTAGCCACCAACATCTTTATTTATTGTGTATATATATTGTGTATATATATGTGTGTATTCCTTTGTAGATCTTAAAAAAGCTGCACTAAAATGTTTTTGTCTTATTACTATTAACAACATTTTTCAGAGACATAAGTTATTGTTGTGCCCATGCTTAGAGGGGTTTTCAAAACCATTTGAACCACCCTGTAGTGGTGAACATGTATCAACCATTTAGTGATGCCAACAGAAATCTAAGTGGTCATTGTATTGTGGGAGAGAAAAGTGAACCATTAATAACCACTTTCGATCAGTTCTGTACTGTGCAGATACAATTCAATCAGACTGAGACAGAACAATATAGTGGTGACACAGCAAAAAAAACAATAAATAAATAAAAAAAACTGAGAAAAAGAAAAGCAATTTATAGTTGCTTCAGAAAGTGACAATAAAAATGAAAATATGTTTTAAACTTTACAAAGCTGAAACTTATAAAAGTATTCAGACATTTACTTCAGAACTTTACAGAAGCCCTTTAGCAGTCATTACTGCTTCAGCTCTTCTTGGGAAAGGCTCAGCAAGTTTGTTAGATTTGGGCAGTTTACCATTTTCTGCCTGACAGGTCCTCTCAAACCGCATCAGACTGGATTGGAAGAGTGTAAACTGCCATCTTTAGGTTTCTCCACACATGATCTGTGGTTTAAGACAAAGCTTTGTCATTCAAAGACAGACTGACATGTGTTTACCTGAAAGCACTGCAGCGTTGCCCTGGAAGTACGTTTCGGCTCATTGTTTGGCCAAACAGTAATCCTGAGTTTTCTTGTCCAGTCTCAGGTTGCATGCACTGTTATCAGTTTTGTTTTTTTTTCCTTCATGGCAATCTCTATATTTGAGTACATTCATCCTTCCATCAATTTTGACCGCTCTCTGTGTCACTGAGAAGGACCCCTGAACACGATTTGTGTCACAGTAAAAGGTCTGAATACATTTGTAAATTAAAAAATGTTTTGTTTTTTTTGTTTGATTGCACAATGTCATGATGGTTTCTTGATTGAATAGTGGGAAAATTGCAAATGAAATCTAAAACACAATAAAGGAAGAGGTCCTGAAGTAATTACATGTTGGATGTCACTAAAACAAAGAAGTCTTTGTATGTTACAAGTGCCCCTTGTGAATTTGAGATAAGACTCATTAAAATACATGATTATCAATGAGGCATGGCTTCTGCAACAACAAATGAATGTTGTTTACTTTATAACTTCTTTGACATTAGCCTTTAGTGTATTGGCAACCCACTGACTTTTACAATTGGGTTTGAATAAGCTTAATTTAACCGAAGAATGCATTTTAACTGGACAATTAGTTTTCTAGTATTGTTATTTCTTTGTCTTTATCAGCATATGCCAACTGTCTGAACATTTTGCACACAAACAGCAATACTGCTGGAAAGAGGGTGACCTTTTAATGAAGAATAAAAAAATGCATTAGAATTTCTATCGCTCACCTGCTATGCTAAATTAGTTTTAGTTTAAAGGTCACATTTGCTTGTTTGCTAAAAATACAGACTGTATGGTTAAAATGAACATAAATGCTCATATAGTGAGCAAGACGGGGAAGTACCAAACATCTGGAAATGAGAAACAATTCCATAACAATTTCCTCTAGACAATAATGATGGCAACATTATGTTCCCCATGAAAATATGATAAGGGTAGGATATGGTTTAGTTATGCGATAACAAATGCTGGGAGCAACATGCCATTTCGCAGAATTAAACAGCTTCATAAGGGTGAATGTTTGCTTCAGGTAACGTGAACTCTGTGCGTGTTGGTGGGGGGTTAGCAAAATGTCTAATTTAAAAAGGGACAATATGGGCAAGCAACGGATTAAGGTAGAGTCCTATATAGTCTCTGTGCCTCTGTTGCCCTGAGGATGGGCAAAAGTTGCGACTCAGTGGAGCACTTTTTTTTTCTATTGGCATCATATAAAATACACTGGCGGTAAACCTTGCATAGCAAAACTAGATTTTAAATAACTAATAAAATATTAATTTGCTGGTTTCTTAAATAACTTGTGTGCTGAATGTTAGTGGGTGAAACAAAGAAAGCAAAGCCTTGTTCTCAGGCTGGGACTAGTTGCCAACTTCATGAAGTTAAAATCCCCATAAAACTTTGACTTGTCATTTTTTCAGTGGCTTTTGGACAACTTAAAACAAATGAGAAGAGTAAATGTCAACTGGTGATCTTCAGAGATGCTGGTCGCTGGAATTTGTTACTTTTTAAGATAGCCAAGCAAGAAATTTCCCTGCTTCCAGTGTTCATGCTAGTCAAAGTTAGGTGGGTGCTGCCAGTAGCTTTACACAGACATTAGATATGAGTGTTCAGCAAGTCCTTGTATACCTACTGGTAAATTTTGGTGTTTTTTTGTTTGTTTTTTTCATGTAGTGCCACAAAAAAATACATTAGTCAAATCATTAACTACCATGTGAAAACTGTGCTACGTTCAGGTTCACAGAATCATTCCTGGATGCGTGCAAGGATGGATTCTGTATGGATTCCATGTTTGTTTTATTTCCCCACATTAATTTGCTTTCTACCAGTAACCCAAACTCATGTTTGGTCACCTTACCTGCCAAACTACTGGCTCCATGCGATCAGCTGTTGCGGACAAACAGACAGTCAACACAGTGGTGTGAGAGGCGGACGTCAGAACGCTGGCGATGATGGCATCCCGCATAGAGAACGGCAGCATCGTGTATACCACAAACACAATGAAGAGGAAAAAGGAAACCTGTGGAGAAACAGAAAGATTTATAAAACACCTGCAGAGGGAAGCTGAAAGGATAAAATGAGAAAGACTGTAAAAGAGATGCTGGCAGAGGACAAAATTCAGATGGAAATAAAATATCAGTGTTGACAGTCCTGTGGGGAAAGAAAGAGCATGACCTGGGAGGTCTAAACACCACCAATGCTGCGTGCTAAAGTAAGGTTTATTTATGCACAGCTACATCGTTGACATTAAAAAAAATAAATAAATGACCAAAAGGATTGAGCTCATTCTGGGAAGAATTTAATATCAACGGACTTGATGACAGCAACAAAACAAACAAACAAAAAAACACACAGTTGTGCCATTAAGTACGTTTTAATGTTCTGCAGTAAACAGCCTGAGTTCTGAACTAAACAGCCATAGTGCTGTCTAGTGCAGAGCAGCATCCTTAGTGTCTTTACCTTACATAAGCTCCATTGATTGCAGGACAATAAGCTCCTACACTTCAGATCTGACAACTCTAATGTAGCATGTGGAGTGCCTTTCTTTTTATCCAAGCTCCACACACACAAATACTTCATTAATACACCTTCTGCAGCAGGGTCCCTCATCTGCTGCCGTGCATGGATAGAAAGAGGCCAGTGTTCTCATAGGCTGCAGCCAGGTGCCAGTTAACCTTTCTTGGTTTATTTGCAGGGCCAGTGGGAAAGCTGTGTTAGGGGACAGGAGGCAGTGAGATGGAAAGAGGAGAGGAAAGGAAGCAAGAGACAGAGAACAGTACCTCCTCTGTTTAAGCTTAAGTGACTAACATAACTGCCACTTCTCTTAATGGGTAACTACTGTGGCTGTGAATGTAAAAAGAGTAGCAAAACACAAAGATTGTCTGTTTTCTTAAAGACAATACATCCATATATTCATTTTTGTAGACGTAAAACTGCCCTGTTGTCAACTAATTTTCTAAAATTATTAAGCAATAGAGAACAAGCAAAATCCAGAACTTAGAAGAAATACCACCATGGCATCCTGCAGTTTCTTTACATCTGATATAGCAAGACACGAGTAACAGACTGAATATGCTGCACTAAAAGTGCAAGACATATCAGACAGTAACGTCTAGTTATTGATTCATGAATGGCTCTTTTCTTGCCACATTTCCACCACAGGAACTTCCCCTGGGGACTGAGAGCCTTTTGAGGAACTCCACCTGCATTTCCACCAGAGGAACCAGGGTCTAAATGAAGTTTCAGGAAGATTATTTTACCCATCTTGTAGGGCTGAACCTCACTGATTAGTCAAGCACGGTAGTGTTTTTCCCCAGCGTTTTTCAACTGCCAATCTTAAATGGCTTTTTGTTCATTGTGCTACAACAACATGGATCCACAGAATAAAACTCTGAATAAAATCTAGAAAACCACAGCTTGTCTTTTAATTATAGGGCTAATTGTCACAGACTAATTGTATACAAAATGGCAAAGCACATGTGTGCAGCACCATTGTACTGTGTGATGGATATAATTAAGGAAGATCCAAGTCTATACATTTTCTCTAATGCAGACCATGTAAATACATATTGTGCACATATGAACCATGAACAGACAGTGAAACACTCATGGCCAGTCAAGTTTAACCTCATTTTCCAGCATAATGCACACTTAACACTCAACACGAAACTACTCAGCCTCCTACTAGAACACATCACCCCAACACACATAAAAAGCTTTGAGTGTTTTCGTATACTTCAAAAGAAATAGACAAAACAGTCACAAGCATGTGATTTGATATTGTAGATTTTCAAATCAGTGCCACCATTCAGAACTCAGACAGCGCTGAAACAATCCTAAATCCTAAAGAAAATCCAGACTGTGCTGCAATTTCTTTCATCGGTCATGGCATAACTATGACGACCAAACACAGAGGTTCAGAATTTCAACAATCAGTTTAACTTATCATTATAGACATGCAGCGGCATTTCCATTTTCCGTTCTATTTAAGCCGTTTACAAAACTGCTTAAACCAATAACTCTGCAGAATAATCCCTTTTGTATGACAGAAAACATTATATTTAGTATACTGAAAGAAATGGGTGCGCTGAGACTTTTAAGCTGCAGGAGGAAATGCAAAGGACCAACGAACATGACAATGCTGGGAGGCTTAAGGCAACCAGCTGTGCTAATGCTTAAAGAAAAACTAGAAGAATACTATGAAAAAAAAACATGAGGGTCTGTAGCGGATGAGTTCTATGGAAAGTTAATAGAAAGTTTTGTTAATTTTAACTTTTCCTGTTTTGTGTGTGTGTGTGTGTGTGTGTGTGTGTGTGTGGTGGTGGTGGTGTGGAGGGGGTTTCTGTGTTTTGACTTCTGCAAATTTGCAGTTGCATTCTAGCAACCCAAGAGAGAGCTGTTTCTAATATCAGTACCACTGCCTCACTGAGCTTTAATTGGGTGCAGTCTTATTTTATTCTTACAATGTCATGGTTCAGTAATGCTGGCAATAATAGTTAAGATCCAAATGCAAACATAAAGGCAGAGCTGAAAAAGTTTTCAAGGCCATTTATTGGAAAGAGGTGCAGAAACGGGAAAGCTGCAATGGCAGGAATGCAATTTTCATGTACCATCATTACCAGCGTGTCAAAAGAGGCAGGTGAATGGTGACCTTTATATTTTGGAGCAAATGATGAAGCAGCTGTGGTGAAGAGCAGAAGTAAGACATCTTAGCAAGGTGATTTGTGAAAAGGAAGGAGTATAACATAAAGAGGGCCACCAGGTGAGAATCAAATTTGGTTCCCTGGAATAATAATCCCAATAACTGAAAGGGGACGTTCCAGATTACAGCATGTGGTTTAAAGACACAGTCGGGTCATTGATTAAAGCCGAAAATATTCATCCACGAAGTCTCCGCTTCTTTTTCCATAAACCCCTCCCCATTTACTGCAGCTCAAGCTCACCACAACTCTGTTTAAAAACTACTCTACGCCATACAAAGGCAAGTTTTAATATCTGAGTTACTGAACCATACATGTTTAAACAGGAAACCGATTATAAAGAATAAAAATGAAACGAAACAACCCACCTCCCAAGTTGATAGAATTGGTTCCTTAGTTTTGTTTTATATATAAGGCATCAAAGTCCGTGTTTTTAAACCCATTATTGGAACACTGCGTTTTCAAGGTGGAAATGCTCAGCCCGTTGACTGCTTATTTTGCTCATAATATATCTTCCTGCATGATGAAAAAAAAAACAAAACAAAAAAAAAAACACCATATGGACATGTTAACAAGGCAAAAAAAAAGGATTTTCACCAGAGGGAGTCTTTAAATATTAGGCCACCAGATGCTCAGAAAAGTGTTATTCATTCACTATGTCAGAAGCGCAATGAGACAGTATTAACTTACTTTCCCATACAGGAGAGAGCTGCTAATTGCTGCCAACTATCATCTAGCACAGCAGCATAATTTGCTTAGAGTCCAGAAAGCCAATTCCTAAATTAATGCTCTGAAATCCAATGCTGCTAACTCGATCACAAAACTGTACCCGGGATAATGGAGAGGCTGCAGGGGGAAAGACACCTGCTGAGTTCTCCTGAATACTTAATGCATGATGCAGTAATAAAACAGTGAGGCGCTTCCTTCAGTGTGGCTACGGGAAGCACATAAGGACTCTCTCTGACAATTAAGTAGACAAAGCTTTTTTGTGGTCCATCATGGTATGGTCGACTCTGCCTCTGACCCACGAATCAATTTCTTGATGATGACACTGAGGAGGGTTCGTAAAACAAATTATAGAGATGGAGTGTCAGATTACATCAGGCTTTTAGTCCACTGTCTGTGGCTGAGATTAGTTTACGGGTTACATTTACAACATGGAGCGTGTATGTGGCTGTCTATGGGAGCATGCGTTGTGTGTGTCGACCTGCTATTTAACGCCACAAAAAAAATAGACAGATGTTCATTTCATTTGAAGCTGCTCTCACTAAATCTGAGTAAAAAGACAGATTCACTGAGTTATAGTGAAGATGCTGAATTAAAGGCCATGGATGAGAAACAATCAGCCAAAGTGCTGTGTTCGTAATTTCCGCAGTCAGTCCGGGCACGCCAACCTGAATCACTACGATAAATTAAAAAAAGATTATACTCCTCCTCTTTACATTAAAATGCATCCTCTCCCTCTATCCCCTCCATCCCTTCTTTGTATAACCTGCTCTAAACCCACTTTATTTGCCTGTCTTTTCAATCAGTAGTTCCCGCCCTATCGCCATCTAGCCTCCTCTTTTGCTTTTCAAACCTGACAGGGGTTTTTCTTCATCCAAAGTGCCCTTTCCCTCAACTCCTCGACCTTAAAACCTAATGACGCTGGCTGTATGTTTGGATCAGACATGTGTGTGTGAGAGACAGAGAGAAGAAACAGAGATGATGAGCCATGGCCCAGACATCTCTCAGTGAGGGGTAGAGGCTGGACCACACAGATAAGCCCTTCACCCCATCAGCAAACAGAAAGGGGCTTTGTGAGGAGGAGGATAAGCATCCAATTGATTATAGGTTTGAAAATGGAAAGTGTACTCTATACAAACTGACCCTCAAGGACCAGGGATCGTGAGCACACCACCACTGAGGGGATATTTGGTGCATCAACACCTCAATGTTTCTTTTACCCAATAGTACTGACAGTTCAGTTTATAATTTAACTACCTCTTGTTTTCCTTTTGTGTGTCTCTGAGAATGTCAACACAAAAAGCATGGTTATTTTCTGACAGCTGACCGTGCCTCTAATGTAGAAATGCTTCCTCATGCCACAGGAACAAAAAGAAATAAAGGACAACTGGAAAATCAACTGGTTTCAAGCAGAGAAATATTAACTTGTCTCTTGAAATGCACACAAGTCCTGATACTCCTTGCACTAAAAAACGTCCTTTATCTAGGGAATTTCTCAAAACTGATAAGTGCTGACGTAAAGAAAATAACAGAGGTGAAGTATAAATCCAATAGAATGGCGCAGCAGTAGAAATTAACTTTGTCAAAGGAAAAGCAAACTGCTGTCCACTATTTGTTTTCAGCCACAGTTTCCATTTCCTCTACTGAGTACAAAAACAGTTTATGTAAAAACCACTCCAGGGTTTTGGCAATGGCAACTAACAACATAAAACATATTCAAGCAGATCCATAAAGAATGCACATTAGACTGTCAAAGACGCTTGAATGCAACGGTTTGCTACAGAGGAAAGAAAAGGGCAGGAGAGTTTATTACAGCACGGAGCCTCCACATAACAGCATGCATCACTGACCTCACCTCACCTTTTCTTAGAGCCCAGAAAGTCTTGTATTAGGCCATTAGATTAGTTTTCAGGAGATGTTAATAATAATAATAATAATAATAATAATAATAATAACTCATTTTATTTGTATAGCGCTTTTCAAGAACTCAAAGACGCTTCACAGGATAAAAGCAAAAAAGCAATGAAAGCAATAAGCAACAAACACAAAGGTAGACAATATAGAAATACAGCAAGCAGAAAAAAACAACAACAGTAAATATCGAGATAAAGCCTAGGCCTAGGTGGGAAAAGCGGAGCGGAACAGATGAGTTTTTTATTTAGATTTGAATATTACTGGGTCTGAGGTGTCTCGAATATGTTGTGGGAGAGAGTTCCAGAGGGTGGGGGCGGCGCCAGAAAAGGCCCTATCCCTATCCCTAATAACTGATTTTATATATATATATATATATATGTATATATTACATTTTTGATAGTTAACAATCTTTTCAGTATGTTTTTTTTTTTTTTTTATTTCAGTGTAGTTTTAGTTATGTTTATGACAGTATAAGGTCGGCGGTTCGATTCCGCCGTGTAACCTGTCTCATGGTCATTGTGTCCTTGAGAAAAACACTTCACCCACCTTGCCTGGTGTGAATGCGTATGAATGGTTTGTTTGAGGTTGTCGTTGGCGAGGCAAAATGGTAGCCACGCCTCTGTCAGTCTACCCCAGGGCAGCTGTGGCTACAACCGTAGCTACCACCGCCAGAATGAATGTGTGTGAGTGAATAATTGACCATGTAAAGCATCTTTGAGTGTCTAGAAAAGGGGTATATAAATCTGATAAATTATTGTTATTATTATTATTATTATTATTATTATTATTATTATGAAGGCAGAAAAAAGTAGGATGAAGGAATGACATCCAATATAATTCACAAAACCATGGTATATTAAATGTCCCATATTACGTAAAGTCATTTTATTACTGTATTCAGTTACCCATTATACGCTGGCACCCGAAACTAAAAGCAAAACTTTAAATGATCAGTGTACACAATTCAGTGACATCTAGTAACTGAATACCCCTCCCCAACCTTTCCCTTTCGAGTCGTGTAGGATAAAGACACCTATATGCGGAAGGTCCAGTCACTGGCGAATCAGTACTCCTGGATATAACTACACCATGACGACAAAAGAACACTACAAGCAACTGCATGACAAGGTGATTAAAAAGCATAGGGCAGGAGATTGATACAATGGAATTTCCAAGTCACTGAAAAACCCTTGGAGTACAGATGAATCCATTAATAAGAAAGGTAAGTAATATGGCGCATGTGTGAATCTGCCTAGAGCAGACTATCCTTAAAACTGAAGTGACCATGCAAGAGAGAGACGAGGGAGGGAGGCTACCAAGACACCTATGACTTCTCAGAAGAAGCAACAACCTTCAGCGGATGAAATGGGAGAATGCACACAACTGCTGCCCAGGTTCTTCACCAGTCAGAGTTTTATAGGCAGGCAGCAAACAAAACAGATAATTAAAAAAATAATAATAATAAACCTCTCATTAAATCTCTCAAATGCTCTGAGTGAAAGTTCATTTACTTACGCCTCCTTCATGCCCTCTAGTCCCCAAAAGTTAACATTTCAAAGTGCAAAATCACAGCTACATTTCTATTAAATAAGGTGATAATGGGGCACTAATAAATGGGTTGATAACAGCCAACTGAGCCTACAAGAAGGTGGAGGAGATCCCTAAGGGTCCATATGTATGTGAATGATATGCACTCATAATGGACCACTTTACTGGGTAGATAACATCTGATATCAGTGTCTTAAAAGATCTGATGATCAATATGAGAGTTAAACACATTAACCAATTTCAGACAAGAACTCCTTTCTAGTAATCTGATGGCACCTGATTGTGTCGGCCTCATGTCTGAATGAACATCCTGATCACTTTTCCATACAAGTCACAAAGGCAATCTTACTCAGTTGAACCTAATAACATCTACATATTGCTTTCATTACGGCACAAGTTGGAACTAGTGATTACATCTATATATAGGTATGGGAAGCATCCACGCACACAATAACCACTACTGTATACACCTTGCTGTGAAGCAGAACATCTCCTTGCTATGCTTACTATAATTTCAGGTTTAGTCTTTTGTTTATTAGTAGCTTCTTGACTTACTGTCCGATCTCACACATACAGCAAATATCACACATGAGCCACCAGTCTCTCCATCACTGTCATGAGTATGTCTGAATGAAGCCAATGGGAACAATAACGTAAAGGTGACCCCTGTCTAAAAGACAGAATGCTGCCACTTCACTAGATGGATGAATGTTACAATTCCTGTCTACAAAGGCCTATTTTCTCATCAACTGAAATAACAAATCTACAGATCAGCCGTAAAGGGAGCACGATGATCAGTTCCGAAATAAAAACACACCATTGTAAAGGTCCAATATGGCTTTCTACAAATTTTAACAATCTCGTCATTTTTCTTCTAAGTCTAGTGATGCACTTAACATGGAAATCTTACATAGCCCACTCCTGCCAGTTTGGTAAGAATGGTTCATCTAAAGATCTCTTGAAGGACATTCAAACAAGGTTTTCACAGGATTTTCAGAACTAGACTGTTAGTATTTGGACACATAGGGTTTGAATGTGAAATAAAATAAAGGACACTAAATTAAAGTACTTAGTCTCAACTGTAATTAGAACAGTTTACATCAACTTAGCTTAACTTTTCCAGGAGAGACGGCTACACCCTTTTACAGACTAAAGCGCAGCCCAAAATATTTCACTCCTAGATTTTGTCACCTGGAAAAGAAAAGGAATCACACACCTACACCACATCTTCCACGATAATAAACTAATGTCATTTGAAAATCTCATTCACACCTATGGCATTGGGACTGACCAGTATCTTCAGGACTCTTAAAGCCAAAATCAACATAACTAATAATAACCAACATCCTCCAATACTGACAGAAGAATTATTAGAGATTAAAAACACTAAGAAACTATTATCCAAATTATACAGACTTTTATTAAACACAACCATATCACTTCCCACACAGAAATGGGAAAATGACCTACTGGTCAGTCCCAATGCCGATTACTGGTCACAAATCTGCCGAAATACATTCATAATGTCCAAAAACACAAACATACAGCTCATACAATATAAAGTCATCCACAGAACTCACCTCACCACACAAAAAATACATAAAATAGGACTCACAGACGCAGACATTTGCTCATCATGCACACTAAACACTGTTGACAACTACCATCATGCCATGTGGCTCTGTCCCCCGGTACAAGCTTTCTGAGAGGGGGTCATGGAAAAAATGTCTGATCTCTTTGGATGCAGCCTTCCATTATCCCCTGCACTCTGTTTACTTGGAGACCTCACAGAAATTAACCCACCACCCAATAATCCCAGACCAATACTTGTAGGCATGACCACTGCCAAGAAGACCATACTCAGAAACTGGAAAACAAGACACAAACCCAGCACATCACACTGGCTTAAGCGACTTGGACCCCTCTTCTTCTCAGAGCCCTACACCTGTTGCCTGTGAGCCCGTGCCCCCAACCTGACAAATAATGTCTACTATGATTATTAATTATTTTTTCTTCAATTGCTTTTTAGTTTTTCTTTATTTTCTTTATTTATATTTATTTTAAATAAGGTTTTCCCTTAAACTTAATACATATTACTCCATACAATCAAGCAACAGATTTCTCTATCGCACATTCCAACCACTTGTGACCGATACTCCCTACTCCTGTCTCATTTGTGCTTATCCTTGCTAATTTTACTGTTATTATAGTTGTTGTTGTTTTTGGTTGTTTTGTTTTGTTTCTATTTAGTCCTCTTGTGGCTATCCCTATTATCTTCCATTGTTTTACAAAAATAACAATTTGGTATTTCTTGTTTTGATCGTTCATTTTTTCACTTCACTTCGTTGTATGTTTTGTTAAATGTTTCCAAATTTTTAAAAAAAGAAAAGAAAAAAAAAAAGACTAAAGCACAGCCGGAATCAGCCAATTTACTCGACAAGTTACGGTTATTCCACCTCTTCACCCTGAAAATGTGTTGACTTTGTCCGATGAGTTTTGAAGCAACTGGCAGAATATGGGCACAAAACTTCTTTAATTCTCTGCATTCATCCTGTTTCTTCGACTCATCACTAACGGCTAGTATGCTGATTCAGCTGCCAGCCATTTTATTGCATAAATCAACGCTGAAATGACAAGCGGCAGTCCAGGAAACATTTAATATCCGTGTGTTCAATTACCGTTGAACCATTGCAGTTAGGGCACTTAGTGTTAAAAGCTCTATGTCGAACACCCACAGCACTTTCAATTTTAAAGTAAACCTGCTCAAATTCAAGCCGAGACTTGGCACTTAAATGCTGCATCCATTATTTCATTCCAAATTCAATAAAAGGAAGCTTAGACACTGAAGAACAAAAAGTATCAAAATATTTATAGTCCGGACACCGTAACATAGCACCCACTTCTGTCTCACCACTGACTATAATCAATACAGTATCTGTTTGCGTTGTAAAGCGGATTAAAATACAATCGGCTGGTGTGATTTGACACCAATCCATTGAAGTTTCAAGACAGTTTTGGAATTTCTTTCAGGATTAATAAAGCTCTACTTTATCTTATCTTTTGTCATTGACTGATTTTTGCTGTTGTACCACTTCTTTAATAATCCATGTTTATCTCTGTTAGCACACAAGACTTCAATAAAAAGCAAAAACAAACTGGAGGGCAGGAAAATGGATACATTTGCAGTAAATTAAAAAAAATAAAATAAAAAAATGTCTTTCTTTCTTCCTGAATTTCAGATCCTGCTTTTCCCCCAAAATATTCCATATGTGTGTGTGTGTGTGCATGTGTGTGAATTAGACATATATTCATTTGTTGTACTGATCCAACTCTCTCAGACAAATTTCTCCTACAACTTTAGTCTAACGTCAACTGGTTGTAATATGTCCAGCAGTGTCCAAAGAACTGCGTCTTACTGGAATTACTGTCCAAAGATTGTGAAAGTAATTGCCCTTTTTGGGCTGTGGAGCGGTTTCTAGATAAACTATTGTGCCCACCAACGCTAAGGTGTGAATCAGTTATTTGTGTTTTCACATAGCGAGCTAAATGTATGTAAAAGTAATCCCTCTGAGCAAACAGTTCAGGCTTCACACACTTCAACACTGAGCTTCATCTTCTTTCATGCCAAATTGAGGTCAGCTCATCACAGATTTCTTTATAAGGTCATCTGCCCCAGGCACAGCATTGCCATGAACTCAAACTACTGTCTTCCTTATAAATGTACAGTATATGCACTCCTTAAGTGGACTCTTCTTGAAAAACAGTCTACTTGAGTTGCATTATAGACATTATATTCCAACATTCTATATCGCAATGCAAGGAGAGACTACACAGTAAACGGAAGAATAACATCTTACTGGCTGTGTTACCTTTGGTATTTTCTGACAGCAGACATTTCACATTCCTGCATTTTTACACATTTCCCACATGTACAACAAAATGCTTTGGATGTCTTGTGATTGAAAAATTCAACCTCCTGTAATTTCACACATAAACCAGTAATGGCTGTAATATTTACCAAACAAAGTCATCCTGTTGTAATCTTAATTTGTACAGATGTTCATGCTGCCAGCTCTCATATTCCAATCAAGAATCATAAATAAGGAATCATGCAAAAGCAATTCTAGTGGAGTCCTATAATGAAAAAAAATATAGAGAGCTGAAAAGGAACCATAAAAATGCCCTTTAATAGTTTTTGGGCAACAATGGAGCTCTATGACAGAGAGGAATAAGCGAAATTACTCTGCGGACATGATCAGTACTTGTGAGTAGAATAAATGTATTGTTGGTTTTAGGCTTTGTTGGTTTTAGGTGTATCAACAATGATACAATTAAATGTATAAAAGCACATCACTGTACACTCTGTTATCTTAGAAATCAGTCTAGCAGTCTTACAATTTATGCATTCTATATATTGATTTAAAAAATGGGCTGCAACATTTTCATCCGCCGACTAGCAACAGCAACACTGCATTAAATACATGGGAAAAAGCATTGGAATCATGCCTAATGAGCTTAGGACTATCTGTGACAGGTGAGGCGATGAGAGAGCATGACGCCTTCTCTCTAATCACGGTTACATTCCCCTACTGCTCATGCCTACCTCCTCGCTACAGAACAGAACGCATTTAATTAACTCGTACTTTTACTTTGAATCACTAAGTTTATTTTCTGCATCAGATATCCTCTTAGCAACAGCACAGCAACACCAGGGTGACCACGGATTCAAAGATTGGTTATTAATATAATTGGCAGAGAAGCAATTACACAGCATGCTGCAAATCCAGGGTTTGAAGAAGAACTTAAACAGCAAGGAGGAAGAGTGAAACACTTGCAGAAATAACCTCCGTCGTAAAGATCCCTTTCAGACATTTTTGAGGAAAGACTCACAATGCACTTTATTACACCTAAGCAGTGCAATACATAAAATCACACAGGTACAGGTCAGAACCTTCAGGCAATGTTCACATCAAACATCAGAGTGGGGAAAATGTGATCTCAGAGACTTTAGAGACTCTGTTGGTGCCAGACAGACTGGCGAATGGATCTCCTGGGATTTTCACACAACAGCATTTACTCAGAAAGCTGCGAAAATCAAAAAATCACCCAGTGAGCAGCAGATCTGTGAATGGAAATGCCTCATTGATGACTGGTCAGAGAAAACTAACAGTAGCACAGATATCCACTCTTTACAACTGTTTTGAGCAGAAAAGCTTCTCTGAATGCACAACTTGCTGAACCTTTAGGGCATATGGGCCTCACCTGCAAAAGCTCATGTTGAGTTTCACTACTGTCAGCCAAGAACAAAAATCAATGAGCACAAACTCACAAAAAAAAAAAAAGCTGAAGACAGTTGAAGACGAACTTTGGCATTGGGAAAATGAATCCATGAACCCAACCCGCCTTGTGCCAATAGTTCAGACTGGTGTCGGAGTAATAGTGCGAGGAGTGTTTTCTTGGCACACTTTGGGCCCCTTAATAGCAATTAATCATTGTTTGAACGTCACAGTCTATCTGATTCTGAGTCCCTTTACCTTGTTTTCTCCCTACTGTCTTCTACTGGTCAATTCTACTGTGTTTAAGCACCATGTCACTAAGAACATCTCCAAGTGGTTTAATAAACAGAATAAGTGCAGCGAAATTCAATGGGATGTGACCAGATCTGAATCCAATAAACACTGTGTTAAAATGTGTTAGAATGCGAAATCACAGCACTGGTTAAGCAAATGCTAAATCTGCATTAACTATGTAATGTCAACCTGAACTAGAGTCTCAAAGGAATCTTCCCGATATCTTGTGGAATCCATACTATGATGAAGTGAGGCTGTTGTAAGAGCAAATGAAGATTTAGTAGTGTTCACTATAAAATGCTCAGTGATAATATAGCATATAGTAAATACAGGACAGTTTATAGTATACAGAGTCAGATCTTGGACTTGCTTTGATACGGAAAATTCAAGGTCTTGTTCCTGAATCTAATTTATTTTATTCAAAGAGCATTTCAATGCAAGCTCTAACACTTGCACAAGTCTTTGCTCTCCATAGTTTGACAGTTGCAGCACCAAGTGCAGCTGACATGCACAAAGTGTTGTTGAAAGACACTGACAGTATTAGTAAAGCTGGCAGTAAGGGACCAAAAGGAATTTAATTTCTGCAAATTTACTGGAAATTAAAATGATCCCTTCTTTTCTTTCTTTATGCAGATTTAGAGCTTAAAATTCATTGTAATCTTTTGTTGCAATAATCATAAAGATTATAGTTATGGCACAACATCCAACACTCAAAACATTTGATGCATAAGTGTTAACTCTGTCCACTTCCAGGGATTACTGGCATGTCCCTGATAATAACTTTTCATCACATCCATAACTTATCAGACATCTCTCAGCCTTTTTTTTAGAAGTACAAATATTTAAGATACAGTTGAAACCCCAAGTTTACACACACTGTATTAAAAGACATAAAACCATTTTTTCTCACCGTCTGACATTAAATCAGACTAAACTTTTCCTGTTTTAGGTCAGTTCGGATGACCAAAATGATTTCTATTTGCTAAACCCCAGAACAATGACAGAGATTTTTTTATGACATTTTTTCAAAGTCAGACGTTTCCATACACTAAGATTGCTATGCCTTTAACCAATTTGGGAAGGCCCAGATGATGATGTCATGGTTTTGGAAGCTTTTGATAGGTTAATTGACAACATTTGAGTTAATTGGAGGTACACCCGTGGATTTATTTTAAGAAAAACCTCAAACACATTGCTTCCTTTTGTAACAACATGGGGAAATCTAAAGAAATCAGCCAAGATCAGGAAGAGAATTGTGGACCTCCACAAGTCTGGTTCAGCCTTGGGTACAATTTGCAGATACCTGAAGGCTCCACGTTCATCTGTTCAAACAATTATACGCATGTATAAACACCACAGAAATGTCCAGCTATTCTATCGGTCAGGAAGGAGATGGGTTCTGTGTCCCAGAGATTAAGTGTTTTGGTTCAAAATGTGCGTATCAACCCCAGAACAAAAGCAAAAGACCTTGTGAAGATGCTGCTGAAGCTGGTAGGAGAGTGTCCTGTACCGACATGGGCTGAAAGGCTACTCGGAGAAGAAGAAGACATTACTCCAAAAGCAACATAAAAAAAACGAAATACAGTTTGCAAATACACACAGGGACAAAGACTGTAATTTTTGGAGACATGTCCTGTGGTCTGATGAAAGTAAATTGAACTGTTTGGCCATAATGACCATCATTACATTTGGATAAAAAGGGGGAAGCTTGCAAGCCTGAGAACATCATCCCAACTATGAAGTATGGGGGTGGCAGCATCATGTTGTGGGGGTGTTTTGCTGCAGGAGGGACTGATGCACTTCACAAAATAGATGGCATCATGAGGAAAGAAGATCATGTGTAAATATTGAAGCAACATCTCAAGACATCAGCCAGGAAGTTAAAACTTGGGTGGAAATAGGTCTTCAAATGGACAATGACCCTAAGTATACCCCCAAATTAGTTACAAAGTGGCTTCAGGACAACAAAGTCAATGTTTTGGAGTGGCCATCACAAAGCCCTGATCTCAATCCTGGAGAAAATTTGTGGGCTGAAAAGGTGTGTGGAGCAAGGCAGCCAACAAACCTGACTCAGTTCCACCAGTTCTGTCAGAAGGAACGGGACAAAACTCTATCAAACTATTGTGAGAAGCTTGTGGAAGGAAACCCAAAACGTTTGACCCAAGTCATACAGTTTAAAGGCAATGCTACCAAATAGTAAGAAAATGTATGTAAACTTCTGACTTTGAAAAAAATAAAAACAAAATTCTCAAAAAAATAATTAAAGAATTTTGGTCATTTTAACTGACCTAAAACAGGAAAAGTCTTGTCACATTTCATGTCAGATAGTAAGAAAAAAAGGTTATGTATCTTTTTATACAGTGTATGTAAACTTCGGGTTTCAACTGTATGTTTAAAGGAAGGCTGCTCATTGCGATACCAACCTGTTATTAGAGTGGGATGATTTACAGGTCAGTTAATATACTGCATGACTGAGACTCTCAGTGTGTCAGCATCAGAGGTTGGGAACTGCGTTTTATTTTATTTTTAATTCATTGCATTATTTTGCTCCTAAGGTAAAATAAGGGAACAGATTGACCCAGGCAAATGGCAAACAGACAGAAATGATTATGCGAGTCTGTATGATGGGTTTATAAAAGAAAGAAAGCTAAATGCCAAAAGAATTTCATCAAGGAAATACAATTATGAGATATATTGTTTGGCTCTGACCTCTCAGTCAGAGAGATATGAAGAACGGTTTCTTTTATTGTGCCAACTTGTATGTCGCAAGGGAGACCTAAAACTTAGTCTGGGTTATTGGCAAACAGCACATATGTATTATTGAAAGCTTTTTCATGACTGACTGCATGACGAGATGTGACTCACATTCATTTCAATGATGCATTAAATAAGTTCTCTGTTCTCCCCAGTGGTAAATGAGCATACTGAAGACCATCTCCTGAGATGGTGCAATATGAGAGCGCTAATGAGTCATTTCCTTAAACTATAAAATGGCAGCAAGCCCCTTAAAATTGCATAGACTTCAGTGGCTGTCAACAACAATGTCTCTTCAAATAAGTGTTAATTAACATGGCTAGATGCAGCAGTCAGAAAGCAGTAATGGCATAATGGCCTGACATTTTCAGTGAGCACAAGAAAGGAATGAATGGAGAGGTGTGTGAATCAGTGCATCTTCAGCTACCTTATTGTGACAGATGAATCCACGCTAGACATCTGTCTAGTCGTGTAATGCTGAATGAGTATAGCTTTCAGTGATGAAGACCTGATGTACCGGGCTGTTTTTATAGAGCTCTGTTACAGGATACGCATGTCGGTAGCAATGAAAACTGCTGTTGGTCCGTCTTGCCACATTTACCTGCAGATTTGGCTATACAGTGTAGACAGAGGATAGCTACAGATGGGTCACAAACTAAACAAAAAAGCTGAACCCCGAACCCATACGGTGGCTCTGATATGCTGTTGTTGATATGGTTTAGGTCTATTTGACCCCGTAACCTAGTCAAACATCTGTAAGAGATTTTGGACCACTTTACCGAAACAATTTGGGATGAGTTCACAGAAACAGATTAGGCCTAGACCTGGAAAAAATGAAGCTTTTAATGGAGAATTTTCATACAAAAGTCAGTGTAGCTGCTGTGTCTGGGAAACTGGTACCATATTTGGGATTTTCCTTTAATCCATCACCCACCTGTATATAGTATACAGCTAAGCGGTAGTCTAGTGAAAAAGACTAAAAGCTTATTTATGCATTCATTTATGCATTCATCTATTAATTATTTCTCCTGTGCTACTGTTGTAGAACACAAAAACAGTCCACACAAACTAAATAGGCAAATTGCTCTCAGATATACACAATTTTAATGCATTCTGACTGCTATGAGACTGTATGGTATTCAGAGGACTCCATTAGGTATAGCTAGCATGCCTGCAGACTAGTGCTTGATAAACAAAATGGTTTAAAAAATAAATAAATAAATGATGTGTTGATTTACACAAGTTACATTACAGCAGGCTCACACAACTACGAGGTTTCCTTTATGTCAGCTGACCGTGTTTTTTTTATTCTCCAATGTGACACTGAAGGATGATCTGCTTCTCGTCAAACAGTAAGCAATATTCCAAGTGGCTGCATTTTTTCTTCTTCTTTTTTCATACAGATAAATAAATGATTAATATTGGTAGGGCCCATCTCAATCACTGTTTTTAGTGGGAAGGATCAGAACATCAGCTGTAACTCTGAATTTAAACTCAAGTCAAGACAGAATTTAAATACAATTCTACAAATGCCTGTTTAGTAACATGTGGCCAAACTTCAATATTGCAATTTTAATTAATTTTCACTTAATTATCACTCTGATATAATATCCAGGGCTTTTTCAAGCAGACAAATGTAATCATTTTCCTGCTATTAACTAGACCTCAATGAGTGATGAAAGTAAAAGACAAAAAATGTAGCAACATGTCATCTAGCAATCAAGGACTAAAGGCAGCCTGTTTAAGAAAGTAGGTCAGAAATCACAAGAGATGACATACAAGCTTAAGAAGATTTTTTTTGTATCCAGGCCAACTGAATCCCCACGTCTTGTTTCACATTTATTCCTGTCCGTTATAACTGCACTCCAAACTAAGGACAGGACATCATCTACACAGCACACTCCATATCATGCACTTTAACATCATATTTAGACTGGAGAGCAGATGTAAATGTTTAGGTATTAGGTCAAGGCCAAGTCAAGCAGAGCAGAAATAAGTCGATAAAAGCTGAGACAAATCTCTAGCGCTTTCTGCTCCCAGATTCCACGCTGCTTTCTGACAATCAGGGAAAATGTCTGGCAAGTGAAAATTGTGCAGAAGTCAGTGACTGTCTGGTAAACTTCCCCAAACAACTCACTTAAACTAAATAAAATTACCACAGATATCATCATTCACCACAGAAGAACAACACTGATTCTAAAGGGAACAACAGAAGAAACATGATTCAGCAACATCAAAAATCAAGTGGCCCAGATTTCCATCTATAGAAACAACCCTGCAGTGTACAACATGTTAAAAGGTTCTCTTATACAATGTGATGTGCAGTGGCAAAAAAAAATAAAAATTAACCCTTTGGATCTATGTGCATTTATATTTTCCTAAACATGGTCAGATGCTCATCTAAGTTACAACATATTTACAAACACAATCTATTTAAACTAACAACACACAAGTTATTGCGTTTTTCTGGTCCCCGCTAAATATTTCATTCACACATTCACAGACTCAGTTGGAAAAAGCATGCGAGCCCCCAGGCTAGCGACATCAACAAAAGCTAATTGAAGCCTGGAATTGGCACACCTGCCATCCAATCAATGAAACATAAATCAATTATTTTAAGTTGACTATTCTCAGGAAGCATCTGCTGATGTGAAGCGCACCAACAAATAGATCTCAGAAGCCTGAAAAAGCAGCATGAGCAGCTCACTGGCAGAGCAGCAGCTGCAGCTCCGTCTGTGTCTACTCAAGATGCATTCAGGCACAGAACTGAACTGTGGGTCACACGCATTTTGGAAGCACTCAGAGCTCAATCAGAGCACAATTACTGTAGTAAAACACCAGAGAAGAGACTTATAAATAGACAGGTTGTATTTATGGACATTTACCACGAGTAAAATACATCATTACATAACTTGTGTAGACAGCTAGGTTGATTACAATAGGAGGGTAACTGTGAAATGGACAATTGAACAATGCTGCTGAAAGGATTTCTTTACACACAGCTTTACAGTCATAAACTAATGCTTTGCATAAAGCTGAGCAAAGTAATCTGAAAGAGATATTGATCAGTCCACAGACAAAATGTGCATAAATGGAGACAATTTAGTACTATGCTGATTTTCAAAGATGCTTGATGAAGTATTCGCCCCGCTGAGATGAGACCAAAAGCACAGTGAAGAATGAGCAGGGATTTTTAGGGAAGACCACACACCATACATGTGGTATAAAAAAAAGGCACTGCATGCTAGCATGAAAGCATGGACAGTGCAGAAAACAGACCCTAACCCGTCAGAGATGCTATGGAATAAGCTTTAAAAAGCCTTTCACACCAGACAGCCCAACGCTGAGCTGCAGCAGTTCTATAGGAAAGAATGGACCACAGTTTCACCTGGATGCTCTGAAGGTCTGATCAGAGCTACTGGAAACACTTGGTTCTTGTTGCCAAAGGCGGTTTACCTATTGCAAGTGTTGACTTTTTCCACAAGCTGAATGTTTGGGTGGATGATGTGTTATTAGCTTAAGCAAACACCGGATGTTCTGTACACTTGTGACAAAAACACCTTTATTGACCAACTATCACAGGCAACCGGGTTTTGAAGAGATTCCAAAGGGTTAACATACTATTTCATGTCAGTGTAATATGACTTCCCCAAGCCAATAAATCTCCAGTAAAGCAGAAGGTACACATGAAATAAACCGCTCACAATGCATCTCATATTGGTCTGAAACAAATAAATTTACCACAGAATTCCTCTCAGTGTCTTACCTGATCCCATGGGCAGACGATCCCGCCAGAAAACATAAAAAGGTAACCCATGGCAACCAAGCAAGCCCAGATGACCAGGGAGAAAACACGTAAAAGCTTCTTGAAGATGGACTCAATGCAGACAAGTACAAACACAGCCAGGAATATAGCCAGTGCCGTGGGAACAGTGATTACAAAGGCCACATGGTCTGCAACGTTCTGAAAAACAGACAGGATAAAAGATAAAAGCATAAGAGACAGACAGTGAGACGTGTGGAGAGAATTTAAGAGAGAAAAAGGCACGATTTATCACAGAAATGAGAATTAATTAGAGAAAACTACGAGAGCTAATTAAAGAAGCGAAGCTGACTTGTTGAGAGGGCACAAAATAACCTCCTCTAGCTCTGTCCTCTTTACATTTATGAAAATGTAAGAAGATGGAATTCAATAAGTCTCAAAAGGGTGAAAGCATAGTGGATGAAAATCTAAATGCAAACATGATACCTTCTAAACAAGTAAATGCAGTAACATTATTCTAGTTACTGCTTACTGTTGGTCTCATCTATTTTAAAACTGTATTATGTACACATGGCAAAAATGAGCACGGCAAATGAACATGGTGCAACTTTACAGGCTGCTGTGTCTGTCTTTCTAGGGAGGAAAAAATACACAGTGGTACAACTACTACATGGCTCCATTAAACTAATCTTCTCCATAGAATTTTATTTTGGATGGGCACACGACTGAGGAAACAGACAAGCTTACACAGTGAAAGACTAAACAATAAAAAGGTAGAACTAAAAGGATAAATGGAATGTAAAAGAAAATTATATTTAAACAACCTGCATCATTATTTTTCTTTACATTCATCAAATACCCATTTATGAACTCCATAACCTGAGCATATACTATTTTCAACATACAACTGTAAAAAAAAAGAAATCATTCTGAGCGAACAACCGACGAAGTGAGGAAAAAAACCTAAAAAGACCCCAGTCTTAACCAGTAGTAAGTTGAAGTCACATCCATAATAGATTTGCTGCTGCCGTACTGAAACACACTTAGATATGAAAGTTCTGATAAAAATTTCAAGAGTTTCTTCAAGGTGCACGTAGGAGGCTGTCGAAGGGAAATGAGATGTTTGTGCTGCCTGCCTTTGCCAGATTTCATCCTATCAATGCTTCTCACAGTGGTGTGATGGGGGATGGAAAAGTAGTGGAGACAGGGTCAGGGAGACAGATGTGTCGCATCTTCACTGTCACATTTGAGCTGTGTAGGCAAGCAAATCTGTAAAAACACCGGCATCTATGAATCAGGCATAATTATAACTACTGCTGTTGGGTTCATGCTAATTCCAAAAGCTAATTTAGTCTGGCATCAGGGCGAGTAATTTAATGACTCTTGCTCATTAAGAAGACCTCACTGCTCAGCGACACTGCTTCCCCATCCATGGAGACTATTTGGTCATTTCTAATCTTTATAAAAACCCCAAAATCACATGTAAGTGATACCATATATCCAAAGTAATGAACAGATGCATGTCAAGCTCTGTGATGCATCTTGTTAATTTAAAATGGATTTTTTTGTTTGTTTTTTTTTTACTAATGACTAAACCCATTTTTTCATCATCTTTTCTTAGAAGTGATGTATCCGTCTGTTTTTATGCTAACCTAACAATGTTCAGTGCACTTGACATCTTTCCAGCTCTCTCATTCTTCATCTTTATCCCCCCCCACCCCCACCTATCCTCTGTCTGTTCCTCATGCACAGGCGATGCACTGGGACAGGAAAGGATGTGTGTGGCTGCAGAGAGCCACATAGAGTTTGTCTCGCCCAGAGCAGAGCTCCAAAACAGCACAGGATTTAGGTCAGCCAGCCAGCAGGATGGAGGGATGACGGGATACAAATGAAAGACAGACAGAAATATGAAGAGGTGAGTGATGGCAGGAGAAGGGGAACAAATAGAGGATGATAGAGAGAGAGCAAAAAAAAAGGGGGGGAGCAGCAAAATTTATGCCTATTCAGCATAGCGATACAGCAAAAAGAAGATGTGGAGACAGAGAGTCTGAGCAGTGGCCAAACAGAGGAAGATGTACTGACACTGGTTCATTGTGTGCCCATAAAAAACACTATTAACAGAACATGGAAAAACACGGCTTTTCTGTCAGGTGGCAGGAAAATATTTTCCTCACAATTAAGGTTTTTAAAGGTCCTCCGCTTGGTTCTGGATCATCCATGCAATAAACCCAACATCAATTCCTATTGCTTGATTTGATTTTTTATTTTTTTTTATCTTGACACTTTATCACAGGTTTGAACAAAAACTATGTCAGCTAGATCACATAATAAATCCAAAACAAAATTATTAATTATGTTGTGGCTGGGGTAATGACTCAAAGACATGATTTTAACATGATTGTGTTATAATTTGTTGCAGAATTGGTTAGCAGTTCAAAATGATTCTTGAAAACCAGGGGTTAACATATACTGGCTCTCGACTCCAATTCACCCCATGTCAAAGCACTGACCTCTGTCCCCATCCTGTGCCAAAATTATGAAATGAAAGTAATCTAACATCACACCTTAAATTTTTTGGTTGTTTTTTTTTTTCCCCTTAAAAGAAAGAAGTTGTTGTGTGCACTGGAGTACATGGAAAAAAAATTGGAGTGCTTCTTTGTTGTTGTTAATGTTATGTCTCCAGCAGTGGATAATAGCCTCTCTGTGGCAACACTCACTCATACAGGAAAAGCCATTGTTATCCAGAACACTGGTCGGGCGAAAGTCTTTTGAAATGAAATACATTATAGGCAGAGTTTATATATTTGCCCCACCACAGCTGGTTGAAGTTTTATAAAGTGCTGCAGTGTCTGCTGCTAGCACAGGAGCTTGGTGATCGGTTAACGTTCTGATTGGTATAAAGATCTGAGGTATTCACAGGACACTTCATCTTCATCTCAGAGTCACTGAATTCAAAGTGAAAATGTTTCCAAACATATGTTTTGAAAATCAGATACACAGTAATTCTAGTATGTGAGTACTGTACACCGTCAAGATGCTATTGTACCTTCATAGATGAGTACCTTATATTATTACAAAAATAATCTTCATTCAAGCCTGATTATGACAACTTTTGGACAATTGAGTTGTCAGAAATAAAAACACAATCACCAATCAGGAAAGTGGCCATATTAAAAATGACTTGATCAAAAAACTCTTCCAGTCATTTTGAATATTAACATATGAGCAGTGCTATTTTGTCTTGACTGATTGTCTTAACTGCATACACCCAGGGAGAGTCCAATCTCCAGAGCACAGCTGATCAATGTTTATGTATGGTGGTGAAACATACAAACACATACAAAACTGAATGAAGACAAAATAGAAAGTTTTCTTACATGGCAAAGTTATTGTTTTTAAAATAATCGTCTCCTAACAGCAGAGTTGGCAGAGACAGGAACAGGAGAGGAGCTCTCGTAATGTAAAAATGTGGGCTATAATATACACTATATCATCAGTAAATGCACGAAAATTTAATCATTAGATTGTGGCACTACATCATAACGTTCCAAATACGCTTCTTCAGATCTATACAACCAGGTTTATATTGTTAAATTTAAAGCCCAGCCAGTCAAAATGTGCACCAAAAAAATACCGTTTTGCTTTGCCTCGCCTTCCATGCCTTGAATTTTTCAGCTTTTTAGAGGAGATAACCCTGTCAAAATAGGGGCAGGGGGAAACAGATCTCCTTTCTGTAGTTCAGTCAACCATGAGCACAGACAATAACTAAGCCCCTTATTCCCCTCCCCTCACTTTTATCTCACCCTTCTCTTCACATTAGTGCTGCAATGAAGACCACATGCTGCGAGAGTCTACATGTGCATGCATATATGTATTGCACAAGTGTGTGTGTGTGTGTGTGTGTGTGTGTGTGTGTGCAAGTTTGTGTGTACGCGGCAAGCCACTGTGTGCGACTCTATTTCTATGCATGCTCACAGAATATACAGTACATCCTTAGAAGTAATCATCCACACCATTTAAAGAGCTTATGCTTGATGTGAATTTTAAACACATCACTGTGTTTCATGGTCAGTGTAATCCCTTCCATATGTTTGTACGGTCCTGGATTTTTGTTTATTTGTGCATTTTTCATCTGCATAAGTCATCCGTTTGTGTCAGTGTCTCTATGTTGTGAATGAGCATCTTACCAGTCCTGAAGCAAAGAACACAGTCAGCAGCGCCAGGCAGGCTCCCATCACTATGAGGAGCAAAAACACAATCAGAGGATGCTGCTGGCTCATACAGTAGTAGGATTCATATAACCAGTCCGGGGACCTGTTCCTCTTCTCCTGGCCACCTCCTCCTCCTCCTTTATCCACTTTACCAGACTCTCCTGCCCGGTCAAGGAGATAGCGCTTCCTCCTTATTGCCTCTTGCCACATGGATCTTGGAGCCGAGAGAAGGGAAAAGGAGGGAGGGAAACCGGAGGAGGAGGAGGAGGTGGTCACTGCTGAGGTATTAGTAGTTTCCACCACAGATGAGGAGCAGTTGCTCTGTTCTGTTCTCCTGCTATTGTTGTTCCTGTTGAGGACCCTGGAGTGAGAGCTCCTGAGCTCCAGCTTATTCTTCGGATCCTCCTCCACCTCCTCTCTTAAGTCCTTCAGGCGGAGACAACTGAAAGCTGAGTCTGAGTCAGAGGCAGCGTGCGCCGGCTGGAGAGGTGGCAGGAACGCACCGAGGGTAGAGCGCAGCATCCTCCTCCTTCTCCCCCTGCCAACATGTTGGGGTGGAAAATGAAGGGAAGCGCAGACACTGAGTCCTCTTTAGAGTGAGAGCGAAAAGTGGGAGGGAAGTGAAGGGAAAGGGGAGGGAGAGAGGGCTAAGGGGGAGGGGAGGAAGAAAAAGAAGGTGCAGCAGCAGGGAGAAGTCAGCGAGTGAAAGGGAGAGAGGAAAAGAGAAAGAGAGAGAGAGAGAGAGAGAGGAGAAATTCTTATGTTGACATTTATGGAGAATGCATTAGGAGTAATAATGTGTAATAATTTGACCTAAGAGGCCAGGAAACAGGTTTGAGCTCCATCACAGAGCTCTGTTTCACAGCTCAATCCCACAGGCGGTGATGATTTCATTCTTATTTTATTCAGTTCTCTCTGTCCTGCACTTTAACCCTTACAGAAAAACAGCAATTTGTCTAAATATGATTGTACTGTTTCTCTGTTCCAACATACATAACACCAGACTTCCCCCATCCAATGAATATACCAAGATTTTCACATCCCTTATACAGTCGTCCTCAGATGTAGTCATACCCTTCCATTAAAGAAGAAGGCAAAATTCACAACAGTCACTTAAACTAGAAACTGAAAAAAGTAATCATGAATAAAAAATTGCTAAATTATAATTTAGTGAAATAAAACATTGCATTTGAATTGTGGTTGAAAAGAATAATAAAAAAAAACAAAGAATAAAACTGTCCCAGACAAATTAGAGCACGTTGCTGGTCAAAATCAAAATACCTGTCAACAGATGCAGAAGTTTGATTGAGAGTTACAGAAAACACTTGACTGCAGTGATTGGCTCAAAGGGTTGTTCAACAAAATATTAGTTTACAGGTCACAACATGTTTGTTTGCTTGTTTTTGTTTGTTTGTTTGTTTGTTTGTTTGTTTGTTTGTTTTAATATTTCTGTTGAACCACAATTCAAAAGCAATTTTCATGACATTTTTATTTATTACTACTTTTGTCAATTTCAACTTATTTCAGTGGCTGAAGTTGTTTTTTTCCATCTTTAATGGGAGGGTATGAATACATTGGAAGACGACTGTTTTGCTTTTTTTTCCCTCAAGGTTGATAACACATAGGCTACACGTACAAATTCACATAAACAAATAATTACTAGTCAGACAGATCTACAATTTCAGCATGAAAGGTAAACACAGTTGTGATGGTTTGTTAAGGCGCATTGTTAGCAACTACTTCAAAAACACTAATCCAAGAAGAATAAATATTGCACTGCATGTATGGGTCAAAGGCAAGCTCTGTCAGGTTGCACAGCCCTTTCAGACGAGGAACCATGATGAAGAAAAGTCTGATGAAAACATTTGGCCTAGGAGAAGGAGTTGGATAATGCCTTGGACCTCCTTTCCCTCTCTCCTCCTCTCCAGCCAGACAGCAATTTGCCTAAATGCCACATTTGTCAAAACGGCTCTTACTAGTCAACTGTGAACTGGCAGCAGATGAACGAAAATACGGAGTTAAAATTAACTAATTACCAGAATCTGTCAGGTTTTTTTCTTTTTCTTTTTTTTTGAAAAGGGAGAGTTGACATGAATGTAAACTACAACAACATATCAGCTTCCAGAACAATATCAAGAACAAAATTAAATGATCTTAACTTCTGACAGATGACATGTCTGTGAGAATAAGCAGCTCAGAGAGTACAGCAAAAAAAAAAAAAAACATAAATAAAAACAGACACATGTGCACACATGGCATTTGCTCAAATACTGCACACACTTGCAAAGCCAAACCTACACAGACTGCAGACACAGGAAACAGCCAAAACCTGATGAAAGTGGTGCTGGCCAAAGTGCTGCTTTTATAACAATGAATAAATGATGACTTCCAGATTCATCCCCACACAACATAAACTACATCATTTGTGTGCTGAGCTTCAATGGCACAATTATTACAGCACAAAACTAATTATTATGTTCGATATTCACATTTGTCAAGACAAATATTATGCATGTTCGAAGGGTTTAGCATGTGACTGTACTGATTTTCGATTGCGACTTGCATAACACTGAAAACATTTGGTCCTGCAGAAGAGTTTGGTGACGTGTAATAAATCTGTTTGGCTTGTGCCTGAGGTTAACACATTCCTAAAATTACTCTACCTAACAGTCACAATGCATGTAAATTACTAGTCAAGTGAACAGGTAACAATACCTATTGACACTCTTCCTGCAAGGACGTATTATTTTTCAGTCAGCTGATTCACAGTTAATTACATTGAACTCTACTACTATTCACTTCACAATCTGGACGACTGCTGAAGTCCAGTGGGAGACCTAAAAACTTGCACAGAATGAAAAAGATAAAAACAAAACAAATCCATGCTGCAATTATTTGTAATAGATATGAGTCACAGTTTGAATGCAAATGCTCTTTTTTTTTTTTTTTACTGAATTAAATATACAAGTGATGTCCCAAACAAGCGTGTTTCTTACGTCTGACAAGTATGATTTTTTTCTCTGTGGCACTATAATTGAGGTTCCTCTCGTACTGGGCAGGATTGCTATTGCAACAACAGATCATCAGTGGGGTAAAACTAACCTGTCTCACGACGGTCTAATCCCAGCTCACGTTCCCTATTAGTGGGTGAACAATCCAACGCTTGGTGAATTCGGCTTCACAGTGATAGGAAATGTAAAATATATAAATTAAGGCATGTGCTCTGATCTGTAACCACAACTTGGGGGTCTCAATTGGTTACATCATTTTTTAACCTGTTGGCAACACTGAATGCTGAAAAGTCCTATTTTTATTAGACATATGTAAAACAATTGTTGTGGTATTATAAATTAATAATAAAACACCAAAATTTCAAATTTTACTGCAACTGTAGCAACTCAAAAGGCTAGTTATCAGCCTCCTTGGTCGACACTGCAAAAAAACAAAACAAAAAAAAGTTGATTACCAGTTCGGATATTGCATTTGTTCAGCCCTACTGAAAACTTCTTCAATTAAACCAACAAAACCAAAACTGAAACATAAGCAGATATATACCAATCTAACAGAACAAAACCACAGGATGCATTTCAGTGCCATACTGATTTGCAGGTCAAACACAGCAAAGCAGAGGAAAAGCAAACTGAAGCAAAATACAATTAAGAGTGTCTGTAATGAAAACATGAGCTGCTACGTGACCGTCAGTTGTTCAAGACGGTTCCTAGAAAAACATGAGTGAAATGTCTCCTGTGTAGTTGCCCTAATAATACCTTTGACATGAGTGGCAAACTGTCTCCTGTTCAGTGAAAATGTGGGAAAAAAATAAAAATCTAACCTGTAATAAAAGCATCTTCAATCAACTGTTATCTCAGCGCATTCTCTTGTAATTATTTTGTTATCTTTCATTCTCTGTATTGGCTCTGGTCTTATCTATATCCTTTTCTTTGCCACTACAAAGACCCAATTTCCCCATCGGGATCATTACAGCTTTATCTAATCGATTTAATTAGTATGCTTATCTATTTTGTATTTTATTACCAATTTGGAACTGCAGTCAAATGTTTCCCAAAATGAAAGCAGTGTATCATCCATTCAATAGAGTAAAAAGTTACAGCATGGTGAGACTGATTCCTTCCAAGTAAGCTGATGCTGATAATGGAAGAGTGGTGATGGTTTTATTCATCTAAATGTGTTGGCAGCAGTTTAAAATATGTAGCTGCACCACGCTGGTTTCTACATTTCCTCATCTGCATCACTTCCTTGACATCAATGCATTCTTTGGTTCAACTCCTCTCTCCTATCTCTGACCTCTTTCTTCACCTCTTTGTTTAATGCCCACTCATTATTTTGTGATTTTCAACCACATGTCCTCCTACTGCTCCTGCATTACAATCCCTTCTTCCTGCCTGATCCTTGGACTCTTCACTCAATCACCCATTTTCTCCAAATACCATCCCTACTACACTTTTCCCTCTTTGAAATTTCTCTTTCCTTTCCTGTACTCAGACCTCCAACATCTGCATTCATTTCTTGAACCTCAACTACCGTGTCTCTTACCTCATCCAATATTTTCCTCTTGTACCATTTTCCACCCCAGGTCATGAGGTTCCCTTTACACATGCCTTGTATTTTCCCTTCCTCCCCCCACTCATGCTTCCTATTGGTGAGCTCATTCCATCACGACCTACTTCCTTTACTGTCCCATCGTACACCCCTTCTCTTCTTTTCACTCATTATCTCCCCTGTGCCTCAGTATAATGAACAGGGTTTGACGTGGTCATGGATAGCAGGTGATGCTTACCGCTACAAGGGGGAGTCTGTGATATTTAGGTAGTGAGCTTATTAAATCGCAAACTGGCAGATTTACCATCCCTCTCATTCCCACTGCCCCCTTATCTTCATTACCCCTCACTTTCCCCCTGTCCTGTGCATGGGCAATTACATGTATGAGCATAAATGTGCACAGAAAATTATGGAATAGTTACCGTTATGTAGGAAAAAATGTGGAATTGTTTTACCAATATAGTTTCAACCTGACAGTACCTTTTTGTAATGTATTTATGTTTAGGTTCTTTATATTTATTCTTATATTTTTTATTGTTTGTACATTGTGGGACCGAGAAACACCATTTAAATTTCTCAGTATGTACACCACATGTAGAGATATTGACATTAAAGTTGATTTGGATTTCAAAACAATCCATGCAGTCTGTCAATCCACAACAATGCAGAAACAATTGGAAAGCTTCTAAACCAAACAGAGTTTTGTTTTTTCCTAGAATGTTGCCCCTTCTTCCTGCCATTACATTATTTTATTATTCAATAAAAAAAAAAAAGAATAGAGTTAAGCTAACAGTGGTACTAATGCTGATATTGTGAGACTTGTAACTGAAATATAACTCGAAATGATTGCAGTTTTTATTGTGTAATTTAACTATTCAAACAAAAACTTTACAACACATACTACAATCCATCTTACATCTGTTCTCAGCACTGTTAAGACATTCAGGCTGGTTTGACTCCCTATTTTAGAGAATGATTTTAACGTCTTCGCCAATGATAACTGGAAAATGTTATAATACTTTGCAAAGGTTTTGGGCACATGAGATCTTTTTCTTATCCATCAGCACTACAGCATGAGGGGCTTGTGACCAGCAACACATTCACTCTACAGCATGACCTCAAACATACACCCAAAGTCATAAAGAACTATCTTTCATGACAAAACACAAGATGGAGATCAGCAACAGATGGTGTGGCCACTAAAAAAACACAATCCCAACATAAAATCAGACAGAAGAGTGGTGACCCTTAATACTGATTTGATTTTGCTTTCTATCATTTGCTACACTTTGTATTAAATTCATTTATGGGATTAATTTAAAAGTACCTTTATATTACGGTATCTAGTGAAATCTTTGCACAGCACTGTGCATTTGTAAATTCATTCACAAATGAGTATATGCTTTGCAAACATCCTATTATTTGGTTTATACAGGGTTTTCTATTAAATACAACTGAAATTACATTCAAACGGCCACAGAGAAAATAATGCATTGCTGAGTGCATCACAAACACTTTTTCATTTAATTTTCTACATTTACTTGGATATTTGACCTTCATTGTACATAGAAAATCACAGTTTATGCAGAGTTTGACACAAGCAAAACACTTCCAAACACCACAAGCTACAGTTTTAATTCTAAGTCACATCTGTCTTTTTCACAGAAACCATGTAGACATCAGCAGGAAAGTGGGTGTAAAAAAATATAATCAATATAATCAGTGATTTCGCTAAATATCTTCAGAACAGAGTTATGTAATCATGAACACTTGTGCATTTTCTAAAATGAGAAGCCCAAACGTCTTCTGCAAAAATGGTCTACATGTCATTGTTAGGTTTTCTATAATTAATTAGTTCATGAGATCGGCAAACAACATGAAACCTGTGCAGTCAGGTACACTACAAAAGAAATAGACTAGATAACATGATTGATGTTTTTGTTTTGTTTTGTTTACTTTTTTTGAATGATTCCCGGTGCAACATCTGATTGTTTTTATGTTGAAACAAGTTGTGATTAAGTTTGTACATAGATATTGTGTTTTAAATTCATGGAGGGTTTAGAATCACTGACTCTACTTATAAATGCCACATGTGTATTTAAGTGCTTGTCACAAGAAGAACGAGCTGACGTGTTCTGTTTTAGGTTTTTTTTTTTTTTAAGCTCAGATTAGGAAAGAGCTCATTTTTTTTTCAAACATTAAATGTTTACAGTGGATTATATTGTTGTCATTGAACAGCTTTAAACTTGTATTTTCTTGGTCCCACTAGAATCAATGTGACGTTTTCATGTGAGCTGCATCTCCAGATAATAGCGGTGATTGCAGCATTATGCTGCACATTGGTGCTTTGGGGAGCATTTGCTTCAAAAGGCACTTTACGAAGTCTGTCATCAAGTTAGTCAGCATCTGCTTCCACCATGAGAAGAGACAGATCACCTGACATTGTGGAGCTTAGCCTTATGTTAACTGTACACACCAGCTGGGTATGGTTTTTTTTTCAGTTGATTTTACTTTGTCCTTCAAGAACACCATTAATGGCAGGTCAAATACTTCAGTTGTTTGTTTTGGATTTTCTGTTATTTTCCAGTGAATGCCTATGAAGCCACTGCAGGTTTGCAAACAATGTTTTAAGAATCTTGACTTTCAGTCCAACTTTAATTCTGCACCAAATATCAATATTGTAAAGCATGAATCAAGGGTCAAGATGATTCAGAGTCAGCTGTAAAGTTCAGCCAAATCAGCCACAGTATTAAAACCACATGACTGAGCTTGTTGTGTCCTGTGGTGACTGACACTGGGACACTGGCAGTTTATCCTGTGAGTTGCCAGGTGAGGAATCTGAAGAACAGGATTGATCTGGGCAGTTTGGAAGCCTGATCAACCCCTTGGTCTCTTTGTCGCGTTCCTCAAGCTGTTCCTGAGCACTTCCGGTGGTGTGGTACAGCACACTGACCTGCGGGTCATTGCTTATTCAAGGTGTATTCAGGTATGTGGTTTCAAAGTAGCACCCACACGAATGTCAGGACCCAAGGTTTCCAAGCAGAGCATTGCATTGCTACAACATGATCAATGTAGGGTGCCACAATAGGTCACCGGTTCTTTCTGCGTGGAGTTTGCATGTTCTCCACGTGCAGTGTGGGTTCTCTCCGGGTTCTCC
>NW_007578735.1:87002-89456 GCF_000690725.1 Stegastes partitus
TGCTAGCCACTGAGCCACCTTGCAGCCTTAGATAATACCAATCAATCTTAAGTTATCTCTATTTTTGTCATGTCATTTCTACTGAGTCAAATCCACTTAATTTCAGTTTGATTGATATTATCTCAAGCAAACAACAAAAAAACACATTTTTCTGAAAATCTACAAAAATGGATTCATCTGTTTTTGCAAATGAACTCTTCATATAGACCAGTCAGCTTTACCATGCTCTCTACCGATCATTGTTTGTGCTCCTGCCTGTTTCGTATCCCGCCTGTCTGCGTATGTCGCCTGTCTTGGATTTAGACCTGTACCTGTTTCTGTGCTTTGGATCTCCATCTGATGATTCTGACAATCCTGGTTGGACTGATTGCTGGTTTGGGACTTTGGAACAGGCTGTACTACTGTGCGGTGGTCTTCTGCAGATCACAGGCTATCTCTGTTTCTCTCCTTCACAGAAATCATTTCATGGTACAAACAATATAAAGTCCCATTTGGTCCATCTTCATCCACCAGTCAAACTGAATTTGTTTCTCGTTGGCTGCCATAGTAAATTCTAGTAAGGCCCAATGTGAAAGTGTCAAGGATAGAGCTAAGGCCGGAATTATTCATGGCCATACCAAAGTTTGTTATGTACTGAAAAAAGTGAGCTTCTTCTGGCTGGAAATACCACAAACAAGTGACAAACGACAGCAAGATCTTGAATTAGATATGTTAATAATACATATTCCACATATCATCACATATTCCTCCTAAACAAAGAAAATATACAAATTGAAATTAACTAATTTTAGAGGTGCTGGTGGTTGTATTGTATGACACACTGATAGAGCCAGGTTAGCTGTTTCTCCCCTGTTACCAGTCCTTCGCAGTTTTAAATGTGTCAGTTACAGTACAGTACTGACTTGATTCTCATTTAAATTTTCCCAAGAAAAGGAATAATTTCCCAAAATGTCAAGCTATTCTCTTGGCAGTGTTGTGAAACATAGAAGCTCAAATGACAGCAGGCCCCTGGTCACATCTTGACCCACATGTTGAAGAGAATAGAAGGTGAGTACACTCTTACCATGCTAAAAACATCTTGGCTACCTCAAACACATAAGGCCTTTGGGAAGAAATACACGATTGCTAAAAGAATGATCAATATGTTCTGAATAGATATAGACATACATCACCAGACCACACACAGTCGTCCTCAGATNAGGGATTGCGCAATACAAGTGAGGCACAGCTCGCCGCTGCCTCACCAGCTTCTCTTCCAATCATTTGAATGGGAAATTTGGAAATTTAGCGATTTTGAATTTATAAATCGTCAAACTGACAAGGCAAATGAAAAAATAAATACTTTATAGTACAAATCTCTGGATAAATATAACCATTTAAATTATTTTATCATCATTTTTTTTCTTCTTTCCGTGTTGTCAGGTGAGGCTCTGCCTCACCTGCCTCCCCTGACCTCAACTACCGATCCATATCTTGATCAAAGTGCTCACACCTGACAACAGCAACATGCTGAGCATCCTCAGTTTTCCGCCTGTTGCGCACACTTCACCCACTGAGGTACATAATATATGTGTTTGTTAGCAGATGTTTGTGTTCTGTTTGTGTGGGCTGGTCCCAGAGTGTATGCAGTATTCCACTATTTTTTAGATTTAATATTTTTTTGTCTGCAGAATTGTGCAGACTCCAGTAAAGATCTGTTTGTTATGTTGGCATGTTCCAGGGCGCTCAAGCGAGCCCCAAAACTAAAGCTGGCTGTGGGAGCTCTGATGACCTCATTTAAACCCATGGGGAACGTCATTCTCATTTGCCGCATCATCGTCCTCTTCTATGGCGTCTTTGGGCTGCAGGTCAGCTGACACACACACACACACACACACACACACACACACCTTTTTTGTTTATAAAGTATCTTTGAGTTACAGATCTTTGTTTGCATTATTTTCCATGACAACTCTTCTCTGCAGTGTTGAAGGCCCAGATGATAAGAGTTTTGCTGAAAACCGTCACTGAGACACTGTCACAGGTAAACACCGACAGTTTGTGGGTGATATTTTCAGTCAGATTCATTATAAAAGCATTTGTAAATGATTTTGCTTTGTGCATAGATACATATGTCCCTTCTGGATTTGTGTTGAGTTGATGAATCCTGGCAAATGGGAGTGTTATGATAATGATGATATGAAATGAGTGTTAGAGAACACAAAAAATGCAATAAATAAATAAATAAATAAATTTTAAAAAGTGAATTGATAACTGTGGTACTTTGAAATTAAGGCACGTCGTAATGATAGCCTGTCTTAAATAAAGGCTTGCAGCTCCTTTAAGATACATGGGATAATTTGACAGTTTAGTTTGACACCATCTTCACTGTAGAGTTCATTGCAGAGTTAAACATGGATTTCGGTTCCAGGTTGGAAACATTTCTCTGCTCTTCCTCTTCTTCTTTTTCATCTA
>NW_007578735.1:92028-94578 GCF_000690725.1 Stegastes partitus
AAAAACTCCAAGCTCAAAAATGCAATACGGCTCAACTGCACCCCTTACAAAATTTCAACAGAGTGCTATCGGGGCTACATTTGACTTAGAGCTACAAAAACTGGTACACATATGTAGCATCTCAGGACGCACAAAAAACTCCATCTGCGCCTTTATGTAAACTCAACAGGAAATCCGCCATGTTGGAAAAACAGCGAGCATGCTGGGCGATTTTCCCTAATTTTTGGCCATTTTCAAAATCTATCTCCTCCTAGGGATTATGTCATACACACCTGAAATTTAGCCAGCACAAACTACAGGACGTGGTGATTAAAGGTTGTTAAAATTTGCACAATTTCGATGAAAGGCTATTTTGCCCATTTTCACTGTGTTTCCAGCATTCAACAGTCCCGTTGGCAGGCTGTTTCACCTAGACCTACAAAATTTGGTGGCCATGTGTAGCAAGTTGGGACACACAAAAAAATCAATCAGCGCCAAGCCCTAAACCCAACACTCGAGTCAGATTGATGCTTTTGCTACTTTAGGCATTTGAATTTGAGATCAAAGCATAAAGACTGGCTTGAGCTTCTGCTTCATTCCAACTGAATGCATATTATGACTTACAGTGTGTGTGTCTGTGTGTGTATATATATATATATATATATAATGATATCTATCTTGTCTTTAAAATAACTACGAACATAGCAACAGGTAGCCTTGTAACAATGAAAACACATTTTATTGATAAGTTACTGTAAATAAATACATCCACATAGCTACATCCCTCCTCCACCTTCTCAGAATCTCACTGCAAGTCATAGCTAAAAGTTGGCAACCCTGCCATGCACATGTGGAATAGCCATAGTATTGATATTTCATTTTTCTTGTCATTTTTTGAATATTTAAAATTGAGGTACTTCAAAAGTAATGTAAAGTATTCAGGCATTACTTTAATATCGTGATACTTGGATTAGGTTGCTGACTACATTTCATAACAGGTAACTAATACCTGTATACAGATTGTTAGATTAAATTAACCAACACAGCATTTTATGAGACCGTATACCACCTGTACACCAGTCTATCTCAGGAGATGTGCACTGAGTATACCAACAATATGTGAGAGAGAAGGGGAAGAACTACACGGGTTTTATTAAAAATGGGATTTACCAACTTTTATTTGTTAGGCAAACTCTAATATGCGTGATATTGTTGTTCCACCTGCAGTACACTTCTGCACTACCCTCTGCATCCTAAGTATAAATGCAATAAAAAAAAAAAAAGGGCATTTTGAAGAGAGGGAAAAATAAATAAATAAAAAAACACCTGCTGTCTCTCCTTCTGGCTGCCTCCAGTTCTTATCTGTCTTGAAGCAGAACCGGATATTTTCAGACAGTATATAATTCTAACCCTTCATTGTCGATGTAAAGCAACTTGCTGTCTAACCCATCAGTGTCTCTCAATGAGGACTGCACAGGGAGTTTTTAACCTTCATGGTCTTTAAGCTGTTGTGGAGTATGCATAATTGATAGTTTTAAAACACCATTAAAGTTTTGAGTTCAGGNTTCACTAGTCAGTGGTTTTAATGTTGGCTGATTGGTGTAGTTATAAACCCTGACGTGCAAATTTTATAAATATACAAGACAAGAGATTTGGGGTACACAGTAAGCATTCTCACATTATAGTGCATGTTGTGGTCTAGAGTTAAATATACAAATTGAACTGTTCGTTTTTAGTTTTATTATTCAGCTGTGTTTAAAGAGGTTACAGAATGGGACACAAACTGGACCTCCGAAGTTACACCTGGAATCTGCTGGAGCCACTCTCCCAGTTCGGGGGACACATCCCCTAATGCTCCCATTACCACTGGGACCAGTGTGTACTTGACCTTAGACATCTGTTCCAGTTGTTCCTTCAGCCACTGTTACTTTTCGATCTTCTCATGCTCCTTCTTTCTGATGTTATTGTCAGCTGGGATTGCCACATCTATCACAACTGCTCTCTCCTGTTCCTTGTGGACCACCACAATGTCTGTAAGACTGAGCAGCAGCTGCTGGTCAGTGTGGAACTTAAAGTCCCAAAGGATCTTAGTTATGTTGTTCTCCACCTCTTTTATTGGTGTGTCCCATTCATGCATACAGTATGTCCCTATTATGACAGCTGCATCCGCCGAGGATGATATTTACATATATGTGTGTGTGTGTGTGTGTGTGTGTGTGTGTGTGTGTGTGTCTGTGTCTGTGTCTGTCTACACTTTAGATTCTAAAGGAGCAAAAACTTCAATTTCACTTGAGTGTTAACATGTTTTTGTAGGGCACTGTATATATGAAAGCTATGAAATTTCGGAATTAATTAAAACTGCATTTTGAAGTGCATTATAAAGAAAGCTGACGCTTATGAAAGAGGCTCAGATAGAGCAGTGAAGTAGTTTGGGTTTCTGCTCAACACTTCACCTCCAACAGAGTTTTCACAGTGATCAGACAGCGTCAGCCCTTAAGATCCCCTCCAGGCAATATATAAAATATATACACACAAACATAGTTCAATACACATGTGGACAAAATTGTTAGT
>NW_007578735.1:102990-157880 GCF_000690725.1 Stegastes partitus
ACTCGGGCCGGGAGCCGGCGACGGCGGAGCCCCTCTGGAGGCCGGATTCGGGCCGGGAGCCGGAGCCCCGGGAGCCAAGGAGGTCCCAGCTTCTCGAGCCGGTAGAGACGGCGTCGACCCGCTCGGGAACAGGATCCGTAGAGACGGCGTCGTCGACCCGCTCGGAGACACGGACAGGATCGGAGGCGACGTCGACCCGCCCAGGTACTGGAACAGGCTGTGTTGCGGCGTCGACCCGCCCAGGAACTGGAACAGGCTGTGTGGCGGCGTCGACCCGCCCAGGAACCGGAACCGGCTCAGTGGCGGCGTCGACCCGCCCAGGAACCGGAACCGGCTCAGTGGCGGTATCGACCCGCCCAGGAATGGCCAGAATACAGGACCGGTCAGAATACAGGACCGGTGTGACGGACGCGGCGGGACCTCTGCGACGCTCGGCGGCGAGGTCTGGGCGCTGCCCGGAGCCACGCCCCTTCCTGGAAAGTCTTCCAGGAAGTGGCTCTCAAAGTGGCCAGGTTCAGTTGGAGAACTGGGTGATAAAGCCTCAAAATTGTCTAAACCCAAGGCTCTATCCAACAAAAAGGAGGTCAGCTCACTAGATGAGATGCTCATGGGAGTTGACTGTCGGCTTCGCTTTCCACTAGGTGGCGTTTTAAAGGCCAGGCGGGTTCCCCAGAAGGGAGACTTACAATCATCAGCAGAGATATCAGGGGAGCAGGAGTAGTGGGGTTTGCTGGTGGTGGAGAGACATGTCTGTTAACCTCCTGGTTAACAGAGAAAGGGGCTGCAGGTCCTGGGTTGTCAACGCTGCAGGCTCACCATACCCACACTGCAGAGAGAGGGCTCAGGGCCTGTAGGCTGAAAGCTAGCCACCTCTGGAGCGGGAAGGGAGCCAACAGGCTGGGAACCAGAGTGGCCAATAAAATCAAAGAGGAACTCTGGTCGTGAGCCCCACAGCCAGGGTTTTTCTACAGCCACATCGAGCGCGAACTTCAAAAAAAGCTGTTTGAGGCAGGGATCATCAGCCTCCTTCCAAAGTCCAAAGAAGTGAATAATGTGGTCAAGATATTGATAGGAGTCCTCCTCCGCAAAAGGATTTATGGAAGATGCAGGCAATGAGTCCGGGCCAGACTCTGTCTGCTGGGTTCATTCTTGGCCAGATCATACTGTCACGGGGGGCAATCGGGGAACCCAGGAGCAGACACAGATCAGGCTGACAGGCAGGTACAGTGCAAAAGGATTTTAATAAGGCAGAAACAAAACTGAAAACTAAATACAAGGATGTAGACTAAACAGAGTGGGAAACAGAACGAAACAAATAGACAGAATTCAAAAAAGGACGAAACTACAAAACCAGAGAAAACTCCTACTAAGAACGGAGGGGGAAACCTAATGGATTCTAAGTTACAAAAAAACAGGAAAACTCACACAAACAGGATTACTCACTCAGGAGGGAAAACAGAGGGGGCAGACAGGCTCAGGGAAATCCCAGGAGAGGCGAAGTGGAGACTGGCAGAAACGTGCAAATGTAATGTCTATGATCCGGCGGCTTGTGGTGGAATGAACCGAGTACTTATAGGAGCAGTGGTGCTAGTGTGCAGGTGAGTCTGAAGTTGCAGCTGAGGGTGATTGTCCTGATTAGAGCCAAGATGCACAGGGCCAGAGAGGGAGAGGCAGACAGGAGGGAGAAGAGAGGGAGAAAAAGAGGGAGACAGGCAAGGGCTGGGGGGTCATGACATTTCTGTTCTAACTTAATTTTTCATCATCGACATGTTGACCTTCTTATGCTACAGACTACCCAGCTTTGGGTTTCCGAATCAAACCTGCTTCTTGTTTTATCTCGAAGAGAACAGAGGAGCTCCAATTTACCCATAATAATCTCAGTTATATCATTTTATATGTTGTTTACTGTGAGAAAGATAGCCAAGGTGCAAGTATTTCATTTCAGACCAAGATGGAAAAAGACTCAAAGAAAAATCTCACATTTAGGGGAAGGTTCATTTTTCTGTTTGTTTTTTTTCCCCCTGCTGCCATAATTTTAGCACTGCTTCTCTTTGAAAATGGCTTCAATTATTCACAGTTTCTCCCTGGCATCAGCAGGGGAAAACATCCGCCATTCCCAGTTCATAAAGTGTGACATAGTCTGATCCACTTTTTATTCTCAAACGTACCCTCAACACTAATCACGGGTCTATTTTCCTCCAGTTTAGTTTCTCAAGAATTTTGATTACATCACCCTTTGGCAAGTTAAACCTTAATTTACTGCAAAATGGTGAAATTCAAATGAAAACTGAAGCGAAAATATGTGAAATGTGATGGAAATGAGTCCTTCGTTGTCACTGTCGCTCTGTGAGATGGGGAGAAGCTGACATGACAGGCAATGTTTGAGTGTGACAGCAGCTGGAGTGTGATCATGGGACGTATCTTTCTCTGTCTCTCACATCATCTCGTGTTTACTGTACGTTGCACAAAGACAGAGGCAAGCATCAGCTGCACTTTATAGTATTTAAGCCATTATTTTGTAAGAACCATCTCCCTCCTTTGTTTGTTTAACTGTTATTTACCTTCTGTCCTCTTTCTGCCTATTCATCCCTCTTTTCACCTTTTTTTTTTTCTCACTGCCTCTCAATGTCATTATCCTCTCTGCTCTTCTCTTTTCTAATTTTCACTGAAGTGGCCTCCTTTGATCACAGGCTGACAGGTGATGCTTGTGCATCCAGCTTAGTTGCCTGACTGTCACATGGAGCACCTCCTGTTGTTTTCTTGTTGTGACATTCTTAGACATTACTGCCTATTTAAAGTGAACCAGACTGGAGAGTATTAAACAAAAATGACTTGAAGCTTTATTACGTTTGTTATCTCACTTTTTTGAAGAATTTATAAGCCAGGCCACTTTAAAATATTGATACTGTTTTGTTAAAACTGTATCTTGACTACTTTGGCGGTATGTTTCAGATCATTGCCTTGTTCGAAGGTTCAGTGCGGCCCAAGGCCAATTTTTTCTCCAGACTGCCTCATGTTTTCATCCAGAATCTTAACGTAGTCCTCTTTTCAACAGCGTGCTTGACTCTGGGGATTGTGCTCTTAGATTTAAAAGTGCCTTTTCTTTTGCCAAACAAAACCACGTCTCTGTGTCCAAACAGCTCCAACAGCTCCCAACCATCCAACAGCAGACCTGATGACCAAAACTGTTCTTTGTCAAGTTGAGCTTTTGCAAACATTAGCTTTTGTGTGCCTCTCTTGGAGAAGCAGTTCATCGACACCAGCCTCAGATTCATCAGGATGACCTTAGCGGTGGTCCTCGAATTGTTCCTGGCCTCTGACACTATTTTTGTCGGTGCAGGAGTCACAACCTTTGAGATTGTATTCTCAAAGGTTCTCAGAGGAGTTTCTTGTATTTTTGCTTTGCACTGTGGCCTCTGGCACCAGAATCCTACACTTAGATGTGTGTCACAACCCAGCAAATAGGCTATGGCAAAAAGAGACGACACAGGTACTGCCAGATTTAAACGTAAGCTTTTGTTAACTGGTCAAATTAATACTTTCAAAGTGAGATGTGTATGTCAGTGATATCAGTAGTGTAGGTGCGGATGCTTGAATGCCTGGATGCCTGGATGCCTGGATGGGATGTGGTGCGAGGCGTTGTCTGATGTAAAGACCAAACTAAGATAACACAAGCCCAAGTCAGAAGCATGAGGAGTCTGGGACCTGAGGAAGCAGAGCACAGCACAGAAAGCCCATGCGCTCAACCAACATACTAGGTGGGGCCGTCACATGTGGCTTTAGCCTTTCCCCGTCTCATGAGCAGCCACCAACGTGCAACTCTCTGTGATGCACCCTGTTAGTTATCTATTCCCATCATAAAAACACCACCTTGGACACTATGCAGAATGGGGAAACCCTCATTCTTAGGAAGAGCCACCATTAATGTCACAAAAGAGAATTACAGCAGGAGCCTCTTGTGATTAACTTCATCAGAGGTATTACTCTGGAAAAATGGTGATGCATGCACTTTCTTACAGCATGGACGCTCATACCTGCTGCAGAGGCATGAAACAACAAGTGGAACACCAACACTTTGGAAAGAACTTCAAAGACACCGTGACTCTTATTGAGATGTGAACAGTCCTGTTTCTTCTTTCTACGGATACTCTCCCCCACTCTTAGGGTAGTTGATAAGTACAGCCGCTGACGGCCTCCGACACTACGCCTGAGCGCCATGGCAGAACTCATTGCCAGGCAGCTTCACGACGCTTCAGGAGGAAACTGCCTGGATTCGTCATAAAGGAGGTCCTATTCTTCAGCAACTGTTCCAACCAAAGGAGACTCCATTCCCATCCACGCTGCACAAAGTAGGCAAAGCCAACCTTTCTATCTGCTCCTGATCGGGTTGATGTTGCAACTATTTAACAGCTCACAAGCGTATCGATCATAAACCAAATTATTAATCACTACTGTTAGACCGTTTATTATCCATCCTGCTCTCACCATGATCCTTATTATTTGACTGGGTAATCTGACAACACATCCACTGCACACACACTCCGATTTTCATTGTTTATAGTTCACGTGTATTATAATAGTAGAATACTTAATAAATCTTTCTTATTTAGACCAATTCGCCGTTTTGTGTCTTTGTTTGGGAACTGAGGTCAATTTAATCAGAGTTTACGACTTTCAGATAACAGACTGATCAAACTAATTTCAAACAAAGTCTCTTTGAGATTTCATTCAAAAATAATTCCTCAGTAAACTGAGTTGGTGCCCCTAAATTCACGAGTGCAATTGAATTACAAAGCATAGTTCTAACATACGCTACAGTTGAAAGCCACCTTACTTTCTTTCGTCACTTGTTAACACCATTTCCACCCAAATACAACCGATTAGCCCATCCCTAAACTGTAAAACTCACAATTATTGTACATTTGGCATGGGTATGATTTAATTTGGTGCCTTGCTGTAGCTGTCTTTCAAAAGGGATACTCCTCTCAAGCAGTCTTCTATTCTCATAAATCAACTAAAAAGTCCAACAAAGACAGAAATCCAGTATGGCATTGCTTCATGTCAGATTTTATTTTTTTTATTTTTTTTAAAGGGGGGAAAAAATGCATTTCTTTTGGGATTAGATGTAGAAATGGATAATATTGAAATAGCATATATGTTTAGAGGAAACTACTTGCCAACATAAAAGCTTAGATTAAATGTACAGACTACAGACATAGAACTAAATCAAAGAAATAACATTTTTAAGTGAAGAATCTTTCTCCCAATAACTAAATAAATGTAGAAAAGAAGGACGTAAAATTAAACGTGGAAAATAAAGCTTCCCACAGGGAGCAGGAAGGCTGCAGGCATAGGTGTAATTAACTGAGTACCTCATTAGAGAGATAATATCTGCATTTAAAGTTTATAGACTGAAAAAAACAACGGAGCATTAAGCGCTGCAAAAATTGGCCCCTCAATTACAAACACCTGCGTTTGTTCATTAGCTACACAATTCAGTGTAATTTAGATGCTGACCTTGACTGCAAACACTAAGTGCGCATTTTAGCACTCGTATAGAACAATTAGCAAACACATTTGGCTTGTTTTTTTCAGCTATTTTCTGTCAAGGAATGCATATTGGAGTCCTTTAAAATATGTAACTCAGCTTCACTGTATATTCTGCACAATATTCTACTGACACCCTGAGGTCATGCAAAGCCCCTTGACTGAGTTACACCCATGTTTAACCCTTGAAATACTTGGAAAATAATAATAAAAAAAAATTCTAGGGTGTTATTGAAGGACATTTCAAGATATTTTTACTTTTGTGACTTAAAAAAAAAAATGTTGCAAAAAAGTAACTAGCCCATCTACAGTTAAAAAAAGAAGGGAATTTATAATGAATAAATGAAAAAGTAACAAACTGCAAGAAACATTCATTTAGAAACATTTTAGTTTGAGGTAATGATACTCACACAACCAGTAACAAAGTATTTATAAAGTGCTTGGCAAGTTCATTTAGTAACATTTTTCTTGGGGTAGTGGTATTAATGGCACTAACCTCAAAAAATAAGTCAAAGTGGAGTTCAATGCAAACCAGTAACAAAGTGTTTATAAAGTGCCTGGAACATTTGTTCAGTGACATTTTTCTTAAGGTAGTGATTTCGTCACTGATATAAAAACTAAATCAAAGTGCACGTGGTTCTTCAACCTCAAGGAGAGGCTCAGGGTGGACATATTGAACGTCCAAGGAAGTTACTAAATACGGTCACTTGCCCCATAAAGGGTTAAACTTGAAAATCTGCTTCAACATCAAAACAATTAGAGGGCATAATAGGGCTTCCATTAGCAATGTTTTCCACATTGAAGTTTGAGCTAAATATTAGAGCTTTAGTAATGGCTTTAGCGTCGTTTGCTAGACCCACTTTGAAAGTCACAAAATTAATGACGGTAATTAATACATTTTTGGGTATCTTTTCTAACCTTTGTTACTGATTGATTTTTTTGTTATTCCTATTAAGGGAAGTGCAACAAGCTGTAAGTGCAACACCAACTATCATAACATCCTAAAACTGATGGGGGATAATTATGTTGTCAATAAGTTGGCCATTAACTCACCTCACAGGTGGGAAGCAACATTTCTTTCTTTTTTAAAAAATCTCTGCTCTGGCCTCTACCAGCACTTGATGAAATAATCTGTCTGCCAGAAAGAAAAAAAAAAGTCATCTTAAAACAGAGATTTCACATATTTCTGCACCATTAAGTTCACCTGCGAGCTATTGGCTAACTCTGTTGATCTGATTTCCGGGCAGGTGGCACATGTGGGGGTTATCAAGGCATTGTTTGCTAAAAACACCACGTTGTTGTCGACGAACTGCAGTGTCAGGTGATTTTCTGTGGGTTCCTTCCTGCCCCTGACCTCTATACCATTGTCATTATAAAGACATTGATTGGAGTAGGTTTAAAGTCATAACATCTTAAAACATTGAAATATGATTAGAAGATCTCAATTTATGCATCTCCTGCAATGATTACATGCCAATAGAATGTTGCAATATTGTATCACATAAGACAACAGACAATAAAAGATATTTAGGCGGGTTTGTTTAGCACAACAACAACATAGTTTTTTGACATCTCTGTTTGTCTACTATCACCTCAAACCACTTTTTCTGTCAGTGGTAGTTTGACAGTCAGGGATAGGAGAGAGTTTTGCAGTAGAAAAACATCATTGATTAAGGGTATTTATAGAACACCTTTCGTGTCAATTCTAAAGCATGTAGAGAGACTGACCTCCAGAATGGTCTATTTACCAGATTTCAAACACACAAAAGAGCAAATATTCGGTGCAGTTGTCTTGCTAAGCCTCTGACCACCGACCAGATGTCCTCTGTACAGAGAAAAAAAAACTTTCATTCTTCAGCATTCATTCTTATCAGTCTTCTGTAGAAGGACACCACTCAAACAAGCAGTATTTTAGAAAAACACCTAAAAAACAAGTACTTTTCTGTCACTCTGAGTTCAGACACATGAGTTTGTGCCATGCTGTGAGCTTTATTTGCTTTTTTCCCCTTGAACTTACAATACATTCGAGCACAATAAGACAAATGATTAAGCAATCAGTTCAAATCAAAGTGGAAATATAACTGGATTACAGCTGAGTTACAATAAATAAACTTATCTAAACAATTGTGGTTTGAAGTTTCAAACTGACGAATGTAAAGCAGTAGAAAGTTGGTGCAGATGAAGCTAAAGGCTCTGGCATCCAGCCTAAAAGCAGGGACAGACAGCATAGCAGCTTTATGATCTTCATAAAGCACGGAAGTGTAAGGACAGAGAACATCTGACAGGTATGTGGGAGCCAGATTATAGAGGGCTTGGAAGGCGAATGGTAGATTGTTGTAATGAATCTCTACGAGTCATAATGTAGAATGTAGTGCAAGCCAATTAAAATGTATAGAGTACATTTATATTCTTTCACACAGGGTTGTGAAATCTTTAGAAATCATCACAATATAGGTTGACAGCAAAGCACATGAATATTAGACCTGAAGACATGAACTAGAAGTGCCTTTCAGAAAAATCAACCAAGGTTTATATAATTACTGAGTCTAGTATTTTGAACTTGGCTCTTGGTGTTGTCTTTATATCATGGGATTGTTTGGAAGTAGAGGCAAGGAGAACACTGTGGGCAAAGCAAGTGAATCTGTACAGAATCTTTTAAACAGAGGCAAAAAATCCATTCATACAACTTTAGAAAGGAATGAAGAACAATATAGAAAATCTGTAAACTGAATTAAACAGCTAATGCGAGATGGATCGCAGCAATAAAGAGTGTGTGACAGAGCACTGACACACACACACACACACACACACACACACACACACGATCTGACATATCCTAAAATACAGCGCACAGCTGACTGGCTAGCATGCAGAGCAGGATGTGTTAATGAACAGGGTCTGTAATTAAAGCCTTGTCACCATTAAAGGGGCCCAGCTGCTTGTGTTCTGCTGAGACACATGACAGCCAGCCTGAGATGTTTGGCAGTGTTCAGAAAAAGCTTTCAGCCTTCATGACAGCCCGTAACGGGAGTGAAGTGAGGTAAAAAGTTAAGTTTAGGTGAAACTGGACGTCATCCGCTTGTCTAACTTTTCATGCATCCATACGTCGTCTCCTGCATTTCAAAATACTCTGAGAACTTTCCTCTCAATCACATTTATTACAATCACTATGTGTCTGTAACTTATTTAAAGCCAGGAAAATATTACTGGTAACGGACAATAAATGTGATTTTGCAGTTGCAACCGGACTTGGTGACACAATCAGTCCTCCAAAAAAACTGCAACTACTGTACCGTAAAACCTAAAAGTGAAGCAAAAGGTGATGGAAGCGTGGAGCAAGTTTTGGTATATTTTAAATAACTGACAGCAGTGTGAAACTTCAGTTTTAACTCGTGCTTTCATGCCCAGTCGCAGAGATAAACTGCAATTTATTTTATGATTATTTTGTTAATAAAATGTGTTATCTTATGTATCAAATTGCAGTGAATCACGGCAGTGCTGCTCTGCACGCTGTTGACTGAAAAAATGATCATTTAAATTACAAAACACAGTAAAGCTCTGTGGCAACACACGCAGAAAGGATTAATAACTTTGCCCGCGCTATCTGCCAGATATTAACAGCTGCCCTCTCTTATCAACCACAGTCAGAAGTTTGATGAGCATTTCCATATATTAGCTTTATCTTTTAATCTGCTGCCTCGTGGTGAGCTGGGCAGAGATGAAAATTAAGCAATTAAAAGACATTAACTGCTGTCATAAAAACGTTTTTTTCTTTGCAGTGACACTTGAGGAAGATCTGGATCTTTGCCAGGAAAAATTAATCATCCCACAGACAATTTACCTGTCACTCTCCTCCACTATCCCAACACTGCGGGCTATTTTCAACCCAGTTGTCAAACTGAAATATTGTCTCAGAAATTCTATTTCACACTATGATGCCTTTAATTTCATCCAAGACCTTGCATTTAGATCGAGTTGGAAATAGATGCAGTAAACAAATCATTGTCCTCTGTATACACATTTACTGCAGTTGTATACAACACTTGCGTTGGCTTATGAGATCATTCATGTTTCAATACATCATTGGAATATACTGTATATTGAGTACATATTTTTTCCTCTCCTCAGTGAAGGAATCCCTGCTGCTTTGGGAAACCGAAATGTCTCATTTGGTGCCGACACATGACATGAGTCCATTGCGTTGTATGGTAATGTTCAGGTAAATCTTATTAAGGGTGACATAATTTAAACCGTTGTTAATTGATTTTTCGACTATTTGCCGGCAGTGTAAAAAGCAATAAACACAACGCTGAAACTTATAAGCTCACTGGCTGATCAGATCGTCATTAACATTCATTTGGCGCCATGTTTCTGGCCACATGAAAGTATTCTTTATTCTCCGTTTTAAATACTTTTGATCTGTCCCAACGACTGAGGAAAATGTGTGGTAATGTTGGAACTAAAGCAATATGGTAGCAGATGCTAAAACGCATGCATTGCTGAGGGAGCCACAATGTTGAGTGATGTTTCTGCAAGTGACCTCTTTCATATATACACGACAGAACTCAATCAATACTGGATTTTGGCGGCAATGCCAATATCGATTGTAGGCAATAAAAAAAATGTATGTCACATGGGGTCACAAAATCAGTAGGAAGCAATATTTGGAGGAGTCTCCTTATATACAGTATATATATATAAACACTTCTTGCATTTCTATGTCTGCAAATAGACAAGGGGAGTGTCAGTGGGAATCTGTTTCACAGCAGAGTTGCAGCGTCACTACCGAAAAAAAACCCACTGACAACTGCCTGTAGCCCCGTGACAGCCGACATGTTCCTGTATCACCTGACTAATGTCAAACGTCTATCTTTACCTGATATGATGGCTTAGATGTTTTAATGATGAACAGTGAGCATCATTTTAAGTCACTCCAGAACAGAGAGTCTGTCATTTGTTGTCAGCGTGAGTTGTCAGTTGACTGATGCCAGCCGATGTATGTCTGCCAATTCAAAATATTGTGCTGAGTTTAGGGGGTTTGTTTATCTATGCACTTGCTAGCCTGCTTTCTCACTTCTGGCTCGTGAAAGCTTTATTAATGTAACACATTACATTCCACCAAAAATACGTGTTTCAAAGACGAGTAAAGTGTCACGTTAGCAGACGAACAAACACATTTGCACACATACATGTTTACTTGCAGGGGATCCCACAGGGCTTTTGATCAAGGTCTTTTTGCTGCACTTTATTCCAGCAGCACTTCAAACCCTGTTGAGAGCAGAGAAGAGATTTGAGTGAAACAGACAGGCGGTATTGTAATATGGGGGAAATTGTTTACTCACTACTCATGGATGCTGCCATCCTTGGGGCAATTAAATTTATTGCTCCTGTTTGCAAAAGGTCAAGGGGAAGATTTGATTTCATATACAGACAATAAATAATAGAGAATTGAAGTAAATTTTAAAAAATGGTATTTTTCAGCATTTCATTTTCTTCTTGCACTTTGAGCATAATATGTCTAAACACACACACACATAGCTTGATGCCATATATGGTGCATTTCACATATTTCTGGCATGTGGCAGAATACACTTGGATGTGCTCTGGCAACAGAAAAACATAAAAATAACCCTCAGTCCAGACTATTAGCCATCGCTATAAAATTGATTAGCCTCCACAAACGCCTGTTACAGGAGTCTCCGACCCCCAACCCCGCAGACACACAGACACAGCCGTGTCATCCAGCTAAATGCTTTTCCATAAATGCTGCAGCAGCTAACGTGTGATCTTTGCTTTTAAATTCAAATCTCTCATCTCAGATCAGATGTTTCCCATTCTCTGAGCACTGCATTGCAAAAACGTTTCAATAAAGGTTTGTCCATCCTCGAGCTGGTCTCACTGTGTTTGACAGTGTCTTACAGTGACAAACAGCATCCCATATTTGTAAAGACTTGCATGGAATCGACATCAGTGTATTGTCGTTAGACCCCCCTTACAAAGACGACCCATCTTTGATCCCTGTCTAACACTATGGGTGTGCAATAATGTGTTATTGAAAACAGTTACAACGACAATTCCAAGGGCTGCTTTGATGGCTTCAGATTCAAAAATGTGTTCAGACTTCATCCAACAAACTGCAGTGTTCGGAGAAGATGTAAATTTTGTTTAGTTGTTTTTGTGCTACTGCATTTCTGCTTTTTCTTCTTTGCCTTTTCATTTATGCTGTCAGAGGATTGTATGAACAGAGCAGAAACACACACCACATAAAGAGCAGAACAAATCTAAAATTCACACAATAATCTTACCTTCGGCATTAATTACCAGAGTTGGCAATTTAATTTTCAGCCCCCCCTTAAAGTCTGAGCCAAAGGAAAAACTAATATGTGTGAGACTGCTGTGCTATTCTTTGACCTATTTTTTGTTTGATTTTATATGAGCATTAAAAAGACGGAGTTGAAATGAAAGTGAATAGAATTGAGTTTTACTCTGCTGTGTTGTACAAAACTGAACAGACAAGCATGTGAACAGATACATACAGTATGCAATCACAGGCTGAGTCATCCAGATAGTCTAATAATGATTTTGGGAAATGAACAGGGCTAATCCGATGCTACGCTACAGTAGAGTGCTGAGTGTAGATCGTGTTTAAAGGCACTAGTTTTTTTTTTTTTTTTAAGTTTGTACTCTTGTTTAGGTGCAGCCTTAAAACGTAATATACTGAACACAAAAAGGATGCACTTATCAGTTAATCTTGCTTGAAGCATGCACTTTCTCTCTAACCTTATTTTTAGTGTTCGCTTTCAAAGAGCCCTGCTTTGAGAAAAACACATCTGTCTGAGTGAATGAGAAAAAAAAAAGAAAAAAAAGAAATCAATAAAAGTTCATTCACACAAACTGAACCCCTGCAGTTTTGTCGAGCACCAGGGGCTGTTATTTGTTGGTGTGTGAAGACACTCTGGAATGAATGGAGAGAGATGTTGCATATGCATACCTGTATGTCATAAGCTGGCCTTAGCAGCAGTTGATGTGATGCATATTAATGATAAAAACATCAGGTGCAATGAGAGAAAAAAAACGATAGCTGGGATGCACAAATGGAAAATATCTACACATATGATTTGGATTTTTGACACAAAACACAAGAACCAGTTTTTTTTTTTTTCATAATGTGTAAGAAAAAGTCTTTTTTTATTATTATTAATTGACAACAGATCAAATTAGTGTGCGTGTTGTGAAAGGATGCACGTGCAGCGATAAACCCACAACGTATTCTGAGCCTATTCTGTAGTTGCAATTGCCATTTAAGCATCTTTCAGCTCAGTGTTTTGCTTTCCCATCTAGACACAGTCTCTCTCTCTGTCTCTCTCTCTCAAAGGCGAGTCTTTTGTTCAGCTGAACAATTACAAACATCTTTAAAATAGAATCCTAGAAGATGTGTGTCAAGCAAGTGACCCCAAACCGAGTCTATCTGATACATGCAGCCTTTTTATGTCACAAACACCTTTCGAACATTTCTGGTTGGCTAATAAAGATCATGTTAGTGTTCATTCAATATTTGTTGACTGTAAAATATGAAAACTGAACACTGCCTTCCACCAAGCTGTTGGAAGAAGTACCAAACATGGAAGCAATGACCTGCAGCGACATATGTAACTGGGCTCTGTTCCTTTCTGCTGTCAGGGTCTTTAGATGAAAAGTATGTTTCTTAATGCTGCAGAAATAAATAAAAAAAAAAAAGGTCCACTATTCACAGAAAATGGGTTTGGTGTGAAGCACCTGAATGCTGGTGTCTGTGGGTCATTAGTGATCTTTATAGTAGAAAGAGGCTGAATGGAGATATTTTACCCGGCGGAATACAGAATCCATCAGGCCTCTTTGAGCCAGAAAAGAAAGGATATCTCAAGTGTACACACTGGACTGAACTGTAAATGAGCACGGAATCAAGGCTAGCGAATATATTAAAGCCAAGAGGCTATGGATTTCATTTCAGAGTGATATACTCTGACTTTAGAAATAAATAAGGAAGATAAGCTGTTAAGTAATTTCAGTGTAAATGAAGCATAAATGGATGGTTCTATGGGGGCACATAGGTTCAGAATTAATGGGCTCTAATATTTTAGACATATTTTAGACATATTCCCTGTTAACTCCATTTGGCAGATGTGTATCTTTAGCCTTAGAGGAGGATCGTTGGCGTGTCTCTGACAGTCTGCACTGCACTGAACTGTAATTAAAGTTTTATGGTGGTAAGGTACTGGTAATATGTTAAGGCAAAATGGATTTAAATAAAAATCAACTTACATGCAATGACATATGTACGTGTCACAAACTGTACCAATCCTGTAAAAGGGATGCTGCATAATGTGCATGTCTTCTGAACAGGAGTCCCCTAAGTGTTACTGATAGATCGATGGACATGCGGTAACTCAGAGATAACGCTGATGTGAAAAGTATCATGTCGGCCAGGCATGCTCTTCTAAAGCACTAAAGAAACACTAAATAAAATGTAATAGCTGTGTAGATGCATTCATGATTTCAGCGATAGTAAATCTGCATTAGAGCCCTGTGGTTGGGCATGATTATTTTCTCAGTCAGAGGAACATAAACTAAAATGGCATAAGCTTACATTTCTTGACTCTATTTCTTTTGTGTCACTGATTCTTTTCTCTTCGTTCCATTGAAGCAGCAGCATGTCTTTTATTATCATCATTTTGCACACTTTGCGGTCTCAACAACCAAGTTGCTCCACGCTGGTAAAAAGCATAATGTGTCGTCCATACATCCTGAGAGTACAACAAACAGAGCCTGTCAGCAGTCAAAGGCGGAGGCTTTGATCACATTTCCCTCTGTATTCCAGAAAGAATACAAAAGAGCTAGAGAGACGGGCGGACCTGGAGAATAATTGGCAGGAAAACAGAGAAAAGGCCTGTCAACGATACTTTTCAAACACTTCCTAAATCAGGCCTGAGCAGCTTGTTGGTGACTTTGAGGAGAAATACATACAGCTTATGCCAAAACCCACACAGCAAATGTGCTAAATGGATGAAAATGGTGGAAAACCCAAACTTATGTGTGATTTTTATAGCCTAATCTTTAAATACAAGAAAACATGCCTGCATACTGTCCATACAGAAGAGGATGTGCACTTGAAACTGTCCGATCTGACATAAATAGCCTAACCTTTAACTCATTTTTATTGACTCTATGGACTTCTTCCATAATGACTCATGATCAATAGAGTCTTGCAGGATTGTGGTGTGGTCCTCCAGCAGCATGTCAGGCATGTTGTCCAGGCTCATTAACTTGTTCGCATAATTCCTCGCTGTTGTCATGGCAGCACAACGTCCTTCCCATGAGAGGTGGTATTTGCTGAGTCATGACTACACATACTATATACCGTGAATGAGTTGATTTGTAATGACAAATCCGCAGTGACTTACTACTCTACTCAGCAGTTCCCCAACCTTTCAGCATCTTTTAGCTCCTTGTTTTATTATTATTATTATTAGTATTATTTTTATTTATTTATTTTTAAATTAGCCTTCCATCTTACTGTTTTTGCTCATTTGACAGTTTTCTTTAACCTGTGTCCAGCAGTGGCAGTTTTTAATGGCAGAAAAAATAAAAAGTAAAAAAAAAAGCTTGTGAACATTTGTGGGTTTACCTCCTATAAAGTTACATGTTTCCCTCAGTAGGTGGTAGAGACTCAAACAGAGCTAACATCAACATGTCTGCGCAACATACTGTGTAAATAATAGAGTTCGACCTTTCTTTAACAGAACATAAAACCGAAAGAAGATGCTTGGGTTATTTAGAAATGGTGTGATCACATAGTTTCATCCAGCAGAGCAGCCCCGATTCCATAGTTTACAATCCTCTGGGCCCTGCCTGCAGCACATGTAGCAGATAGAAGCTGAGCAGTTGGCGGTACAGAGTCAAACAGTGGAGCCTATCCCAGCTGACTTAGGGTGAAGGCAGGGGACACCCTGGACACTTACAGACAGACAACCAAGCACACTCACATTCACACCTACGAACAATTTAGAATCACCTATTAACCTCAACATGTTTTTGGACCTTGTGGGAGGAACCCACGCTGCACGGGAAGAACATGCAAACTCCACGCAGAAAGATCCCGTGTGTCATCACCAGGATGCGAACCGACAACCTTCTTGCTGTGAGGGAACGATGCTAACCACTGCGCCATCTTGCAGCCCCTATGACTCATATATATAATAAAATAAAAAATAACTTAACGGTTACATACGGTTCATATTGTATGCCTTCACAGTATGGTGAAGAACTCCCTCATAGTGAGTGTCTACACCAAATTTTAAACTATCTAGAATGTCTAAATAGTCTCTGCCACATTAATAAATGTATGATTAAGCCTTCATAAATGTTTCAGCAAGCAGAGAGAGCATATTTTTTGAAGTTTTACAACACTAATTTTTGGAGAAAAGCATCTGCTATTACACAGTATAATGTTTAGTTTTATATAAGGCATAAAAACATAAAAAGCCATACTGATTCAAATGTATTTTATTTAAATTTGAAAATGGCATAAACATTTTGGAACTGTTGGAATTCATAATATAACCATGTTTAATATAAAATAGTGTACATACTAGTGTATATAAACAATATTGGCTGACAAATCAACCGAAAGCACATTGGGTAGCCCTAAAGTGGCAAAAACGAAACAAATGAAGGAAATCTTTCACTGCATGTTTAAGCTTCTTGTGTCATATTATGTCTGAACTGTAATACACATTGTCATGCAATTTTAACACAACTCTTTCCCTAGGAAGAGTTTACCTTCTGAGATTTACTGTGCATCACTGGCGATTTCATACAGTTGTTACAAATCAAAATTTCCAAAACATTTTTAACTGTGATATGTGAATTTCTTCAGTCCAATCAGTTAGGACTATTGCACACACTTGACACATTTTGACTATTTTCTGACCATCAAGATATAAGTTTTGTTATTTTCACTGGACAACATACATGTCCAGAAATACCTGGATATAAATGACTGCAAGAATAAAACATTCAGTCCTGCCATGCCCCGAGGAAGAAACTGAGGATGCTCAGAAATGACATTTATTTACAAGTGTCTGTCAGCTTGAATAGATTAATGGAATTTCTTGACAGCATAACACTTCAGATTTAACTGACATCTACTTTGTCCTTGCATTCGCTGACTGTCATTTGAACAATGTTGTTTGCAAACACTAATTACATCCACATACCGATTCCCTTCACATTGCGGAGGGGCCTCCGCGTGGGACTTGAATAGAGAGATGCAGATTTTCTACTGTCAAGACACTGAAAGCCACGAAACAGCCTGAAGGTAAAACTATTGACCTTTTCTTAGAGGAACTTTATGTTTAATGCCAGTGGGATTTGGAAGGCGAGTCTTTTAAAGAACTTTCTCTGTTTATTTCTGTATGTCTGGCTTCATACTGTATTGATTTGCATGGGAAGGAAGTCTCTAAAAGCTTATATTTGGTCCCTGTGAAGAAAGGTCACAGAGAAGAGTCAGCTACTGACAACTTTCTTGACTTGTTCGGGAGGACGTACTTTACCACACAGTAAAGTTCTGATTTTTACCACTTGCTATCATTTTCCCCATCTTAAACACCGAGTCTTTCATTGTGATTTTGTGCTCCCGTGAAGTGCCAACCCTGCCCTCTTGTAAGTGTTTTGTACAGACAAGTGTCCTCTTTACGAACTGCAGATCTCAGCAGGAGGATGCTTATAGGACGCTGCTTCTCCACCTCCCTCCCCCTCCAAAGATTCTGCGTGCCTCATTCTTTTCAGGTGGACATGCATTTAAATAAACACACGAGCCATGTTGCAACACTAATCGTGCGTACAAGTACTGTGTGCAACTTAATTTCTCATCAGCACACCGATGAGATTGACCCCTGTGTCTGCAGATTTTCAATATGCGATCGATGCCGTCATGCTCATCTACTCTGGTAAATAAATCCATAAGGAACAAAGAGCCAGCTTTTAACTATATTATGAACTATAGCTGTGCCAAAGTATCACCGCTATGTAATCGTCAATGAAAACACTTCCAAGAAAGTGGATGATGACATGGATTTAAGGTCTAATTTCCGAGAGCCTTAGTCAGCTAGTCTGAATCAAGACAGGGTAAAAGGGGTCTCAGGGAGGATGCTCTTTTCCATTTCTTTTAATTGAAATAAAATGGCGGCTATTTCAGCCACTAACCCTCCAGTGATTAAACCTTCAGAGTGATTTTTATTGAAGCCGTTCCCTTGTCATATTCTGCCTCCCCGCACCCTGCTGACAATCTGAAAACTAATGGATTTGACACGACTGAGCCAAGCGATGATGCACCAGTGCCCCCATCTGAGACCACGAGGGATTACAGCAAGTAAGGTCGTGGAGATGCTCCTCAGGGTCTCCGATTGCGTTAAACTAAAAAGTACATGATTTAGAAGCTGTTTTTTTTTTTTTTTTGCTGAATCTGTGGATATCCATGTGCTCCACGCCTTATGGCCTTGCATTAACAAGAGAGCAAAAGACAACCAACAGGAAACCACTTGATTAAAAACCTTGACACACGCTACCCAAAGCCCTGATGTGGCAAAATGCAAACCTCATGCAGCTGCTGAGAGACAGGTAGCTGAATAAGGAATTACTTTTCCCTGCTGTGAAGACACATTAAGCCATACTGGCCAGCAAAAGAACAACAAAAAGACAGACGTAACAATGTACACGCTAAACAGCAAATGGGAGTTTTAAAATGTTTATTAAAAAAATAGAAAACTTAGATAAAAAAAAACAAGGTTTACATCTATGTCAGTCGTTTACACATTGCAACCCATCCTTAATTACACCGTTATGAGTTGGGGATTTGGTTCATGGCAATAGGATAACGACCTACTGACTATCCTCAAGACAACTTGATAAGAAGCTGCACTTAAAATGAAGGGACAATGCTAATGGCGTGATGCTGAGTCCATCGGTTTGGTACACAAGGTGTTACAGTTCACAGACATCTGAAACATGTGACTTCACCAAAGGTTCGTTTTGGCTTGTGGCTCAACCAAAACTCCTGTGATGGTGAATCTACGGTGTCCCGAGCTCAAATCCTCTCATGGATTGCTGTGTAAACTATGTAGCTTTGAAACCTTGTCATACAAATACTGATCTTAAATATGGCAGAAGAAAACCTCGGCGAAATGTAAGGACCTCTCAACGGATTTATAATTATTGTCATTGAATGACACAAAACAAGGAGGGAAAAAAAAAAAAAAGCTGTGACATGATGCGAAAGGTTGCTGACTGCATTAGGAGTCTGCTCTTGGAGCCGACACCCAGAAGCTGTATGTAAAAATAAAAGCCAAGTAACCCTGGCAGTGCTTATTGAAACAAATACAGAAAGCTCTGGCTACATACAGGAAAAAGGGAAGATTTGGTCATTTAAGAAGGCAGTTAACCTGTTGCTTCAACAGAATCAAAGGAGATATAAGGCAGAAAAGAAGCACTTTGCTGGTAATAAGTAGCACCAACTATTTTTGAAATGACAAAAAGTATCCACAGCTAAAGGTGCATTTCCCCCAAGACAGCGTACGGTCTGTTGGAAATACACCTAAATGAAACTATTATAAACTGGATGATATGTTTCAAATGAGATCTAGTGGTGGAAAAGTATTTGGACAATCAGTTTGCAAAATTTCAAGTGATGAGAATTCAAACATAAGTAAAATGTTGGCATCTTGGGATTTTTGGCACATTTCTCATGTTATACCATAGCTCCCCCTTCTGCTGGAAAGCTCTACACACACACGCAGACACACACTCCTTCTAGGCCCTTAAATCCATCTATTGCACAGATCAATATAGTCTAGAAATTAAAAACAAAAAAACAAAAAGCTAACCTAAAGTAGGGAGAACCCCTAAAACAAAAGTAAAATGTGAAATAAATTAAATAAAATCAAGTCCTTATTGCACATAAATGCAACAAACATAAAATAAGGTGGCAATGTTTACAGTACAGAACAAAACATAGTAGTGCCAATGTGAACTAATCCCTCTGTGACAAAAACAACAGAACTGAAGATAATGACCAACCAAGCGAACCACTGATACATTCAAACAAGTCATCACAGTTTATGTTCTTGAGACAAGGTCCGTTGTGCCGTCACACCAAAACATTGTCAGCGTTGCGCTGCATAGGTAGAAAGGTAGTGCTTCGCTTCACCAGACTACAATTAGTAGATAGTTCAAGCTGTATGAGCTCCGCATCAAGAGTTGAGCTAACAGGAGGTTGGATTCAGAAGAGCAAATGAGCCCAAACCTGATAAGGCCCACTACGAGTCAAAACTTCAAGGAGACGCCAGGCTTGATAAACCAGTTCAGTACTATGGCACATGATGTTCAAGTTGCATGGAATCTCAATACTTGACTGTCGACCAACCGGGAAGTAGCACTGCTGAGGAGACCCAGTCTGGGAATCGGTGATTCCTCCCTCAGTCAAGTCAAGTCTGTGCTGGTGTGCATCACATTCTGAGGAAGGGCTTCTGACTTCAGACTGATGGAACAAAATATGCACAGTTAAGACTTCAGGCCTTTACACTTCTCCTCCAAGAAATGGGAGACAACTTGATTTGACTTGTCAATTGTAGCACAACGTAGGTGCATTTTAGAGCCTCAAACCCCAAAAAAAAGAAAAAAAAAAAAAAAAGAAAAAAAATCACCATCATATTCACCAATGATGGGCAGAGAGGTCTTCAACAATCAGTACAAGCTGTTCTGCAGTTTCAGTCTTTCACCTGCTCTGGTTGAGAGGAAGAACATTGTCCCTCTTTCTACGCCGCCAGGTGTTTCGGTTGTACTGCTGCTGGTTTCTGAAACCTGGTCCCGTGTTCTGCCCAGGGGGGACAAACCTGCGCTGCGGACTGAAGTTACCTTGAGACTGATTGTGGCCTTGGAGGCTCCCACCTTGGTTGTGCTTGAAGCCAAATTTGTGCGGCTCAAGTGAGCCATGGGAATTGGATCTTATGGTGTAACTGTGGCTCTGCTGCCCTCCAACCTGAGGGTGGTGGAGCTGGTGGAGGGGGCTGGTGGAGTTAGTGTGCTGGGAGACTTGTGCAGCTTGTGAAGTGTGATGGTGCAGAAGACTGATGGAAGGAGGGTTCTCACGGTAGAACTGGCAATCAGAGAGGGAGGCCATGGTTACGCTTTCTGGGAGGGGCATCTGGACCTAGAAGAAGACATGAAAATGCAATGAGAATTCTGCTTAGAAAGTGATGTTGCATTGTTATAATGCAGCAGACCACACACGCCAATCAAAAACAAACAAAAAAACACCTCCATGTCAATTTTTAAGAATTTAAATCTAAGGTGACCAACCTGACATGCTGTGTGGATGAAGCTTGCTGGATGTGCAGCCCTCAAGTCAGCAGCCATCTGGATCACTGAATGGACCGAGGCCAGGGTGAGGGGGTGGAGCTGGACAGTAGCATGGCTGCTTTGAGGAGAATCTGACTCCTGGAAAAACACATTCACAATTTAACAAAGTTGCACTGAGAGGAACAAAACTTTCACAGCTGGATTATGGTCAAGTTGTGGCATCTAGAGAGCATCACAGCTACTAAAAATCACATTATTCTGACAAGGACCTTGAATTCATGACGACAAATGTTGTACATATACAATGGTTTATCGCATGACTTGCAAAGTTGCTGTGAACTAACGGTTTACTAAGTGTTTGAACGAAAGAAAATATCCTTTGGTCTTACTATGTCACTTCCAGAGGAGGAGGAGAGTGAGCAGGCAGAGGAAGATGAAGAATGGTGTTGAGGGCTGGGGAGGAAGACTGGAGACGGTGAGGGGGAGTCAGCACTGAGGGGGGAGGAAGTGTCTCTTTGATCCTCGACCAGCATCATCCTGGAAAAGTCCTGTTCGCAGGCCTCTACATCTGGAAACAAGCACAACACTACAGTTCAAAGACGTCTGAAGTGATTTGAAAGCATCAAGTGACGACATAATTGTCTCTTCCAATAATGAAACACTGTCAGTTTTCTTGAGCGTCGCTGTGTAAAACGAAAGGCTCAAAGTTACAAAGAAATGACGTCAACTTAAAGTTGAACAGAAAGTTACCATGGTTTTCCAGCTTGGCATACTGTTTGGCTCCCCACGTCTTTATCGTCCAGTCCCTGTAGGCCAGGACCTCTGGGCTGACTTTGATGATTCGTCCTAAAGTACTGCAACGTAGAGAATTACAGTCTGTTATGATAGCAGGGCAAAGTCACACACCAGTACTGAGAAAAACTAGAAAAGAGTTCTGAGAAAAAGCTGAAGTGCTTGCATGAAAAAACAAGCAACCCTTCAGGCATGCTTTAATTTGTTAGCGAGAAGAAGAAAGAACCTCCTGGAAGTCGGCCACAGGCTCAAAGAAACCAACCTGTCGTAGTCTTTGTTGGGATATGCTCGTGCAAGAGGAGACACGCCATGACTCAGCACCATGTAGGCGAAGTCAAACACCTGCTTGACCTGCAGGACTCCATATGAACTCCTGCCCACATCATTCCCTGTGAAAATAAAAGATAAAATATCTGGATTACACACTATCAATTGTCGACAATGCAACCTGAATACCAGACAGCCACATAAACATAACAATCTAAAGGAGGATTTGTCAGCAAAATTAAAATCACACGCACTTTAGTCATGCAGAGTACAATTAAGATGGAGTGACTGAAATGTAGCTACGTATTTATCTTACTACTACCACCATTACTGAATCTAACAGCATTTGATTACACAATCAAACTTGAACATGTCTTATTTGATCATTTCAGGCCCCAGGCTGACCTGGCTGTATTGGATCCTCTATGCACAGCATTGATGGTCTGTTCCCATTCTCCATGGCACTGAGCATTTCCTCCTTGGACAGGTAGGCTCCTCCGTTCTTCACCCGGATGCCCATCTTCATGTAGTTGAAATCGCGGCCGTAAAGCTCAAAGAACTCGATCAGCAGGATGCCCAGGTTAATGTTGGAGCGCTGCGTGTCGATCCGAGGGTGTAACTGGGATTAACGGGACAGGAAGAACTCATTACCTTCACTTTGTGACCAACTTTGTAACCAAATCTACTTTAAAAATCTGTTTTTCTACGTGTGACATTGATTTTTCTCTCTCTAGTATTTCAAATGAAAAGCACACAACATGAACACGTAAAATAGTAGACTAAAAATATCAAAACAGAGTACAATGAGATCCAATTCTGTGAACATCTCCATCCAAAATACATTTCAGAACTTTGGTTTAGCTTACAGTGATTCTAAATCAAACGATTAGACTTAAACGTGTGTTTGAAAACTGTATTGGATGACTTTTCCATTTAATTTTTTATTTTTTTTAATTACAAAATCTGCAGTGTTTTGAGCAGTGAGTATTTACTGTAGATGTATTTGCACACTCTGGAGCTGACTGTTACGTTGATGAACATGTATCTGTTTGTGTACCTGCAGGAAGCTGATGGCCATGAGGATGAGGCTGTATGAGCTGATGCCTCCAGTGAAGACTTCATTCAAATCCCTCTGCAACAGGAACTGCTTCAGGACAAAGATCAGGGGCGGCAGAACGGTGTACTTCTACAACACAATGGAGAAAAAAAACAAACTGTCAACTGCAGCCAAATAAGCAACATTTATGTCAGCTGCTTTTAAGAAAGTAAAATGTAAAAGGATGAAAGGCTTACCTTAAGGTAGCTTTTGATGAGCTGTGCGGCTTTGACTGCGGTCTCCACATTAAAGCTGATGTCTACTTTCACTTGTGTTTCGTGGTCAGTCAGCTTGATGATTGGCACCTGAAAGGAAGGCAGAAACTCCAATGAAATAACTCCCAAACCTAAGTATATGAACCATATTTTCATGACACTGTGATAAACTGGCTAACAAACATTTTTCGTGTTAAGTTGTAAACCGAACTGTGAAACAGACGTCATCTTTTGGTGACTTACTGTAGCTTTGTCGAGGACTTTGATGGGACAAGAGCCAGCTATGTTGTGTTTTTTCAGGGCCTGCTCCAGTTGATGCAGTGGTGGATGATCCCACTTTCCAAACACCACCAGGTCGATGTCACTGAGAACAAAAACAAACAAAAAAAAAGTTCTGCATCTGAAAAAAGTCTGTTTTGCCAATTCTACAGCAGAGGGTGCTTTACTACGATGTGAGTTTGACATAGTTAGACTTTCTTTGTCTAAGCTGGCTTAACAAAAACTTAATCCCAGTCAGAGACAACCGGTATCATAACAGTGTTTATCAACTTTTTTTCTTCAGACTCACATAAAAGGAGGCATTAAACACAGCTTAACAAAACCTAAACCCCAGTCAGAGATAACCGGTATCATTGCAGTGTGTATCAACTTTCTTTCTTCAGACTATGTGCTCACGTAAAAGGAGGGATTAAACACAAAAATGCATTGGTCATGTGCTGCCGACTTAAGTCAAGAAGTTGGTATAATGGAGAGCGACGGAGAACCTAAAACGGTAAACAGGGCTGCTACTGCAAGTGATGCAAGACAGGGATGCTGCTCGAAAAAACGCCGTTGTTTAAGTTCATGTACGTACTTTACCACCCATCACACTCACAATGCAAGAGCTGTCAAACTTCATTCAAGTAAAAATGATATCGAAGAAGTGTACTTAGGTGTTAAATTGTCTCATAATGAAGGATCTCACTAATCTTTGGCCAAACCAAAGGGAAAATAATGTTTTTAATGGTACAAGTACAAAAACATGTGATTTCTGCATCACCAACTGAGTACATGTAGGTTTCCATGGCGACACATTCAATTCTTTAGCTGCACAGGTTAAAGTTGAACTACTAACGAACACCTCAACAGGTTTGCCAATATTCCCTCTGCTTAGAGTGTGAATGGCTCAGAGAATCATCAGGAAATGAATTGGTCAACATGTTGCTCTTCTTACAGCTGATTTAAATCCAAAACTGTGAACACAACCTCCTCCAGAGCAACCAAACTCTGACTTCACACTCAACATACCTTGTTAATCCATCAATCTTGTTTCATAATACACTTCTCTGCAGTGCATATTGATGCACAAGCCACCAAAATCACATCATGAGGGTGAAAACACAACATGGCAGTTTGAGAAGATAAAAAAGAAGAAATGCTAACTAGAACTGTAGATTTCAGAGCAGCAACATGTCTTTGTAGCTTAAACAAAAGGTTGTTAACCACCTCCTGAAGAAAACTCTTTTTTCCAAAAGATTGTGTACTTTTACAAAGATGGAATAATTTGAAAAGTAGCAAACATTTCAAAAAATTAGTTCAAGATGTGGTCATGTTAGAGACCCGGTCCTAATTCATAACTCCTACATTGTTGTTCCTGGAATTTAGTCCAGATTTCTGAGTGAGCATTGTGAATACAGAAGTGTGATGTTGGCACAAGCACTACACTGAACAGCAAACTTGTTTCCACGGCAAAAATCATCCTCCAATTAATATTGCGATACACTGTTTCCAAATGAGGCTGGTGGATTTATTTAACTTGAAATGTGACTAAACTTTATAACAAAAATGTCAAAAGGAAATGAAAAAAAAAAATCCAAATAAAAATCTGAATTTCCAGCAATGTGGACAGCAACACTGAATAATATATGGTGTCATAATACAGACCAAAAAACCCTGACAAGCATACCCTTTCAAAAATAGTACTCTTACTTCCTAAAAACTAGCACACTGAGACCTTTTATAAGGAGCCCGTGTAAGGTCAGACTGTACAGGAAAGGTTACCTTGTTGGAAGATAAAGTCCTGTGCTGAAGCTGCCAAATATCTCCACCTGCAGAGAACAAGAACAAATAATACAAGCCTGATTTACATTATGGCACATTACATATGGCACAATTTGATTCTCTTGTTTTCCCTTTGCACAAGATAAAAAAAGACAGCATACCCAAACTTAACAAAACATTACCTCCAGTTTACTGCATCTGTGCTTACTCATACCATCCCAAAAATCAGGTCAGGAGAGATTAAAGGGAATAAAAATAATACAAGTGAAGCCAAGACTTTGACCTGAACAAATAAACATGACTGGCAAATTAAAGCTAGTAGTTAATCTACAGTCCCCACTTATGCTGAGCTCAGTGAAAAAAAGCAGGACAGCTTGGAAGAGTTGATATTTAGAGAAAAGAAAGGAAAAAGTGTAATTCACAGTGAGGCCCAGTGGGATTTCTGTGGGCCAGGATTAGTTCAAAATGTTTACAATATTAACCAAGCAGAAAAAAAGCTAGTTGTTACAAAGTCCACTCTGTTGGCAGCATGCAACGGAAAAATAATTCACTAATGTTACTTTAGGAATGCGACATGAATAAATGATTACATCTGCTCTGCTCTGTTTGGACATATAGTGTAAACTGGGCTGTTGACTGGCTGCCATGTCGCAAAACAGAACACGAAAGCACAGTAAAGCTGAGTGTATAAGACAATCACATTGATTTATGTAGTGCATTACAGCTCTGAGATGTAATTTGCAAAGCAATAAACTGAAGTCAACACAAGAAATAAAAATGCTGTATTAAAAACCAGGGTAACATAATGATCAAATGCTAATAGTGAATACAACTTAATGAAACATCCTGTTGAAGTTTAGGAGAGAGGGGAAAAAAAAAAAAAAAGAAGTCCTTAGGCAGTAGAAGCTGTTCAGTTGTGTATTGTCTTGGTACACGCTTGGCCTCAAAGGTGGCTGCAGTTGAATTATTACCTCTCTGACATCTTTAGAAAATGGTTTTGCTTACAGTAACATGTGGTTCACCAAGATAAACAGGAACTGGCCAAAGTTGTGCCAGGTCAAAAATACCTCAGTCGGATATTAGAGCTTAACTTAAAGGCTAGAGTTGAGTCAGGAATTTATAGACTGACTTGTACGTCGAATTTAAAATGTAAACTTTCTTGGAAATGATTAAAAAGTCAATGCAGAACTCTGTTTTTATGGGACATGAAGGCAAAACGTCAGATGAAGAAAGCAGGCATTTGGAGGAGGGGTACTTCAAAATGTGTTTTTCTCCCACAATGGCTAGAAAACCCCCCACAAAAGGTAGTTCTACCTTTGCACAGTGTGCAACTGTAGGTCAATAGTTTCACTTAAAAAAAAAAAAATCAAGGTTTTTATTGCGTTGGTGCAGCTTGCAAACACTTTTCTCAACTACGAAGCCAGCTTTAGGATGCCTGGGTGTGACGGTCAAGACTTCACAGCTGCATCTGTTATGAAAAACACTGGGTGCGTTCCAACATCCATGCTATATACTACACTATACAGTGCGCCAGAATACGATTTAGTACGTCCCAGTTTACGGTATGTCAAATGCAGCATGCCAAAAATACCTGGATGTCCTAATACATCTGGCCAGATTTGGAAGGATGTAAGTCGGCGTGCTTTTCTCGCCCCTTCTGACCCACAATCCTCTGCACAGTTACGCCACATCGATTACAGTGTCTCGTGTAAGCATTAACAAGCGAAGGCCTCTTATTTTGCACTACAGACTGCGACGTTCAAAGTTTAAAGCATTTTAATAAGATCAAACAGTATGTCCTAGCTGTATGCGTACTGCATGAAACAGGATGTACTTAAATTAAAAATAAAGTATATGATCTGGAAGGCAGCTCGTTTAGACAAGAGGATTATGTTCATGGATATATAATGGTGTTCCAGTTGGGATGTTAAAGCCATGACTGTGTGAGACCAATAGCTAGTTTGGTACCCACAGCAGCAGCTTCTGGTACCAGCAGCGCACACACTTAGCCAGCTGTACCCAACATTGGTCTCTGGTTCTGCACTGCTTCTCCTCACCACATATTAGTTTCTTGCTGATTGCTGCAATTTCTCCTGATGCTCGTCTGTCCCTGGTCCCTATGACACCCAGCAGGCTCGTAGTTTTAAAGCTGCAGCTGCCATATGCTTATGAATATACATTTTCAACCTATTGAGGGTCAAAACTACAGTTAGCGTGCATGTTCCTCATTGTTAAGGAGAAATCAGCCAAGGTGGATTCGGTTTGTGACATTACGAGCAGGTTGTGCTCTTTAAAGCGTGCAAAAAACTCCTCTCAATGTTAATGCAGTGCATGTAGACATTGTTTGCAAAAACCTTGCTTCATTTTGATGTCATGCATCAATGTGGCAAGTTGCTCTTTAAAGGATGATGAGACAGTTAACTTTGTGTAAAGATACAAATCTTAGTGAAAGAAACGCTTGATGCAACAGGAAGCTTCCACTGACCTAAGGTTAGAAAAATGACGTCCTCAAGGAAATAATCACCCATAGAAATCTGAGCCCAGGTCAGAGTTCCATACAGTGTAGTCTAGAGCGGAGCACAGTTACCTGTCCGGGCCTCTGCACAGGTTTCACATCTGACCCGTTCCACACTCACCCTTGCTGTGGGCCACAAGTCCTTGATAACGTTTTCTATTCTGTTCACCACGTCCCTCCTCATGGCCTCCTCTTCGGGTCTTGGTGACATGAAGGTGAAAAAGTCCATGATCTCTTCGTGAAGACTGAAAAAACATGTGATCACAGGCAGGGAATTAAGAAAGTGAACTGAAATAGCACAAAACTTAAGTGCACGTAGAGAAAAGGCGACATTATGCATCTTTTTTTGCACCAATATTGCACACGTGCCCTTGCATTTGCATAAACAGGTAGAATTCTTCACTTGAGGAGCCCGGATGTCACTTTCATGGCTTGCAAATTCAAATAAACCCTTCTTACCCGTTGATGCCCGGGCTGTACCGCCTGGTTTTCCACAAGCTGCAGGAGGAGTCCACATACTGGCCGTTGCAGCCGTAGGACAGCAGCAGCGGGTTGAAGCCGTGGAAAGTGTTGGCTCTGCTCAGCTGCTTCCTGTGGCCGGATGAAAGTGACTGATGGTGGTGGTGGTGGTGGTGGTGGTTGTTCCCGTGCTGGCTCTTCATCTCGGTGGGGGTGTGGCCGCCAGATTGTTGCATGCTGCGACAGTGTTGCTGAACAGTGTGAAGCAGCGCGGGGGGGTGTCGGAGATTGTTCTCGTTCAACTCGCCGTAGTGTAAAAACTGCTTGGCCTCCTCTGCGACGTTCAGATTGTCGATCTGCAGAGAGGAGCCGGACGGCGACGAGCTCTCGGCCTCCGAGTCCAGCGAGGAGGAGGACGGCGACAGCGAGCCTTTCCTCCGGCCACTTCCCCTCTCTACCCCGCCGCTGCCGCCGTCTCGCTTCGGCAGTTTCCTAAACACAACCCCCGGCGGCGGTGCTACATTTCTGCAATACTCGCCGCGTGAGTCCGTGGAGTTTGCGTTTTGCACCACAAAGTTGCGTCGGTGGTGAAGGTGGTTGTCGACGCCGGAGTTCGCTCCAAATCCCTGAGAGGTTTCCCAAATGTGCATCCACAGGGAATTGGCAGGTCCCTTCTGCTCCGGCTGGATCCAAGCGGTCCTGGGATCCATTGGACTCCGAGTTCGCAGAGGACCTTCTTCACGGAGGGGGGAGGGAATGCAAGCAAATTTGGCAAATTAGATACTTTGCAGTGAAGGTAACCGATAAATCCTACCGCGTCGATTTACTCGTTATCCTCGAAGTGCTTCATGTCAGGAAACTGGTTTGGTTTTTCAAGCGGCTTGGCCAACTCCACTCCCCATGTAAGCCAGCCAATATGGCGCACCCAGCAGCACGGCTAAGGCTACTGCGCATGTCAGAGGGATTTAAATCTTTGAACACGCCCCTTAAGGCCGAGACGGAAATCAAGGTGGATGTAAACAGGACGGACCAAGCGGAAGTTGAGCTCTTTAGATTGATAAGTAAAATAAAATTTAAAAAAATATGGACACAAAATCCACACTTATGAGGGCAAATTTATTTTTACAAATAAGAATACGCACAGATTATTAACGCTTTAATCTGTGTCCACATATTGCGTGTTTTTTTGTCATTGTGTGCTCATTTTAAAGCAGCTAACAGTTTTTCTTACATTTTCCCACTACTGACTACAAAAAATACATTTTTAAATTGAATACTATTTAATGTTGATGTAAATATTTGTCTTAAACACATTCACAAATAGGGGAAAAAATATTGAAAAATGATTTCTGATCTTCACATTTGATTAGATGACAAAGCATAGTTTATTTCCTTAAGTAATATAGGTTCTTAAAAACAAGTTTTCGAGGCTTCATTTAAAAAAGAAATCTACTGTTAGCAAGTTTTCAGAGATTTATTTGAAAGAAAAAAAAAAATCTGAAACATCCAAGATAGAGATTGATAGATACTTTTTTTGATCCTTTACGGGAAATTGCTTTGTCACAACAGCTATAATCAGTGTCAAGACACTACATCTACCACTGAGCATTAAACACTGAGGTGTAACTGGACTGTTGTACATTTAAAACTAATAAACTATTTGTAATATGTAATGTAGAAAATATCCAGTGAGCCAAAAATGGCTTCATAAAATCCCCACTTACGATAAAAATAAACATATGCATACACATAGACACATGTAACCATGCATTGTGATCCTATTTAGAATTTCTTTAAAATATTGGGTCACGGTGTCAAAGCAATGTCCAGTAAGTATAGTTTTACATTTGCTCATTGGCATACAAAAGCTTTTATTTTGGTAGTTAGACCCAGAAGTTGTAGCTCGTACTTACTTTCATAAATGACAGATGAAACCCGGTCAGGATGAAACGTGAGGGTTGTAGTAATTTAGCAGGATTATTGGTGACTGTTGATATAGAGCTAAATGAGCCTTAATGTTCACCGAACACGAAAACATACACAGTCTAGGGGTAAAAGCAGCATCTGTTTCTTCCAGAAATCGTTTAGTTTTAACAAAAATCATGGAAATGTCTGTCTCGGATCAGGTCAGTACATACAATTCCCTAAGGTAATGTATGGCTTTGTAACAGGAGAGGCAGGTCAACAGACGGTACAGGGACACACACGATCTGGCTCAACATGTGCACATTTTAATTAGAAAAAAAAAAAAAAGTCTAGAACCTCTGAAATTTCAAACTGTACAAAACATTTACAACCAAACATTTGGCAGCTTATTTTTGATGAACGCAAACATCGACACCACATATTTACAGCAGCACTAACACGTGTACATGGTTTACAATATTTTACAGCATTACCTGAGAATAGCAGAAAGGCAGGAGATCATGCTTGTCCAAATGTTCCAGGGTGTGGTGGACTACAGTTTTAGGAAACTTAATTTTTTTTTTTCCCATTAAAACTTGAGGTAACGTTTGTTGCAAAACTGGACAACATTTACATTTATATGACATTTTTGAACGGACGTGCACATAAAACCACAAAAAGCAGACATTTATGAAGTCTGACGTGATCTGTAACCATTTAGTTGAATTTAAGGCTTAAAATGAACCTCTAAACACCCTGCCTTACTGAGCACAAACTTATTTGCATTTATTTGAGAACGCAAATGGTGAACAACTCTATTACAGGCTGCAAGTCTACAAGTTAAAAGTCAGCATTAACGTACTTGTCTTTTAGTTAAAATCAGTACATGCTGGTGCATGTAGATGTGCACATTTCTAGCTCTTGACCTGCCTACAAATGGAGGCTAACTGGTTAATGCAGCTGGTGACAGCAGGAGGGACGCTGTTAGATGTGTCTCCTCTCCACCCTGCCAGGGCAGTCAGGGCTTCTTTGGGGTTGCAGGGGGAGAGCTCGTAGATGCAGTAGATAGCTGCTAGCTGGACCTCCCATGGCAGGCCTGCAGACAGACGACACAATGTGACCTGAGCTCTTAATGCAAATCCATCTACAGGAACACCTTTCCTTGTTTACATCACAAGGTCTCAGCATTACACGTACTTTTCAGTTGATGTGGCACAAATATGAAAAACTCTCAAGCTCCTTTATTTTTTAAAAGGACACATTTTACATAATCTTTTGTTATTTCATATATTTTCTTTATAGTTGAGCCCAGATTATTTATAGCCATGCAAAATCTTGATTTACAGTACATTCTTATTTGACCAAATGGCTTTTCCAGGCTGGAAATCACATACAAAAGTGGGGAAAAAAAGATGGCGAGACATTGTGCTATAGGTGATAATAATTATTAACAAATGCTGCTTCTACATTTGTTTTACACTTTCTCAAAAAGTGCAAAGTCCAAAATATTTCATACCACTTGACCACAAGACAATTCTGATTTTGAATACAGACATAGAAATGTGCTTTACCACACCTGAATAAGATATAAATATGGATCTTGTTTGAATGAACGCAGGTATGCAAATGTGTGCTTAGATATTAAAAAGATAAAAGATGTGCGTTCAAAAAATGTGAAAAGCTTGTGTGTGGAAAACTGGCTGCACTCTCAGCGCAAAGCAGATGCTATGGATTAGTTACAGTCAGACTGAATCGGTCATATTTCATACCTTCCACCTGTCCCTGCTGACCAAATGTGTTGATGACGCTGGCAACAGTCAACACAGATGAAACACACCTCTCTTTAAGTCCCACTTGACCAAGACGTCCTATGTAAAACAAAAAGACAATTAATTCTCCACAAGTTAACACATCACTTCAGGTTATGCTTCATATTTAAGTAAAGTCACAAAACAACTGACCTATGAGTCGGAGCACAGTGGCGACAGTCACATCAGAGACAGGTTCTTGTTGACTTCTTGGCTGTGTTACCCAAGAATTCATTAATGGCCACAACTCCTTGCTGTCGAAGTAAAATGAACAAATTAGCAAAGGTGCCACTTGGTGAAACATGCATCATGTTGTACACGGTTGTTTAGGTTTTCTTTGGAAGACAATAGTGAGTTCAATTCCAGCATTAAACACTGCAGATTCATGTCGTACAGAATAACATACCCCAGTACATTTTCATAGGTCCACTTCCACTTCTTGTGCGAACACAGAAGGTGCAGTGTGAAGACGTGTTCCCAAGCCGCAGCTGCCAGGTCATCCCCGTACCGACTGTGTTTTGTGAAAGACAGATTTGACCCTGACCGGATCTCAGACAGTGTTCTGGAGATCAGCTGGTCAATGTCACAAGGAGGACTCTGTGGTGATATGGGGAGATTAGGTATTAGAGGATGCACTCCGCTTAATCTGAGTAAACACAGATGGGAAAGATGGGCAAGATGAGATGATGGGATAAAGACAATTAACTGACTCAAACCTAAGGTCACACAGGTTAGAAATGGACCAATGACCAAAGTGAAAATGTCCATAATCATTAATAAAACGTTGTTTAAATATAATATTATTTGATATTTGTGCCTCTATGTGCTTAGATTAGCAGACTGTGGAGAGATAAAAGGAAATGAAGGGAGTAAGAGGGGAGGGAGTGACATGTAACACAGGTCTCCACCTTGACACAAACCAGGAATGGTGCAGTTGACCTCTACGTTCAACACTAACACATGACTCAACTGTAATCATTTAGTACTATTTAGTAGTAAACTGTGGTGACTGGAGATTTGTCAGAGAAATCTCGCTGTGGGTTAAATATGTGACAACTGCAGAACTTATAAATGTACCTTTTCCCAGCCAAGGAATGCTGAAAGGCAGCTGAGAAGCCCTCCTTCTGCTTTCAGTTTGGTGACGGTATGAATGGCTTGGCACAGAGCGCTCTGTGAGAAAACCGTCGGCCACGTTGTCACCATAAACAACACCAGCTTGGCTGAATCTGGGTAATCTGCAGAGAAGAAGACAGAATAAATGACAAAAAAACAACCATAAAGATGAAGCGGTAATGACAAGGTGCAAGGTGATAGTATTAAGAATGTTACATCTGGTTGCTCACTGCATTCTGTAGTAAAAAAAACAAAACAAAACTTAACCAAATAACTACCAACTATGCAACTTTATGGGTCTAGATTACTCTCAGTTAAACCTAGATATTTTTTTCTACTTTCAGGATAAATAGAAAATAAAAAATCAACACCCATGTTGGGGCAACAAAAGTATTCCAAAGACTTTTAAGGAAGACAAAGTGCTCACCTTCCATGAGAATGCTGTAGGCCAGGATGTGAACCTTGTCCTGGTATCTCTTCTGCCTGCAGATCCCCGTGTAGACTCTGCAGAGGGCCTGTATGTAGTTTCTGCTTAGGTCATTCTTTTCAGCTTTCAGTTTTTTCATGATGGCCAAAATCATGTCATCTGCACTGAACTGAAGAGAAGAGAGAGAAAACATGATCAAATGAGTCCATATTCACACTAAAAAACAACCAACAAATCCCACTAGCCAATGACAGCCATTTGTATTCAGAATAATGAGAATGTACATGTGAACCACTTCTTTGCTTGAATTGAACCAGTGAAGTTTGATTCACACATTACTGCCTCCATGCAAAGACTTTGCGGTTTTCTCTTATTTTTAACTAAACCATAGCAGCAAGTTAACAAAGAAGGGAGATATTCACTTTGGTACAATGCACAGATGGCAATGAGCCAATTCGCTCTATGTGAATACACTCTTTGGTTAAAAAGAAAAAAAGGAAGTGTTACAGAAGTACAGTGCAGGCCTAATGAAATGGGCTTCTTGCATAATAGATTCGCTCATTCATTGCTTTCCATGGACACTTCATCTGGTCGTGAAAAGACATTGAGACGTTGAGAATTTGCAGTAATTTTCACCATGTTCACAGATGAAAATAGAATGATCCACTATGAGATGTGAAATAATAACCTGGAAATGTATGCTAAAGGGAAGTAAGTTTGTAAATTAGTGCCACAAGTGTTGAAGTTCCATCCCGTCATTAATAAAGCTGTTAAGTTAAGCATATGTTTACCTCTTTAGTTTGGTTTAATTATGCATGTGGAAGTGATGTCTTTTCAAAACAAGCAAATAAATGACGATTTCTCCCCCCAAAGAAGTTGCAAGTTATGTGAGAAAAATACTGCAATGTAAAGAGGAAGTAAAACTGTTGCATATGGTTCAGTATAAAGTCATACTAACCAAGCCGCTTTGGCAAATCTCAGAGATGACCTCCTTCTCCTCATCCCTCAGGACGGGCTTTTTGGGCATGTTTCCAACATACAGGTGGCTCTGGAGCACCGGCAGCAGATCAAAGCACTGGTGTTCGATTTTCTTGAAACAGTTAACGATAAGATTTTGCTCTGCAGGTTCTCCAAGTTTCATGGATGGAGATGGTGTCGCATTTCTGAGCTGTTCGAGCCTCACGGTCGGCGAGGTGGTCTCCTGTCCACCGTTTGAGAAGGACAGTACCTGCTTGCGAGTAACACCAGGAGAGCTGCTGTCGAGCCTGAGACATTTGCTGCTCTTCAGCTGAGACAAACCTTCGGCTGGTCTTTTTTCTCCCCGCGTCTCAGTCTTTGTGAAGGCCGTTGAAGTGGAGTTGATGGTTGTAAAGCTGGACTTCTGACTGTCAGTCGTTGTGGGTAATGTTCCGCTCTCTGATGAACAAATGCTGAGATTGACATTGCCTCTGAGAATGCTCAGAGTCCGGGCACGGGCAGAGAGTTCTGGATACATGGTGTCAAGAATCCTCATGGAGTTCTCCTGAGATGGACTGGTAGAAGATGACGGGGAAGAATTCATTGCTGTTAAAGGCAGACGACCAGGGACTGGAACGGCGTGTTTTGGAGTGGCAGAGCCAAACTGAAGTGGTGATGAGGGGACTCCATTTGGAGGGACTGGGCTGTTTAGGGATGAAGAACTCAACTTCTGGCTGCTGTGGGACTGGACAGGAGTGGTCGGTGAAGCCAATCTATCCATGGGTGAGGGAAATAAGATTTTCCCGATAGCCTGCCTTGGGCTGATTGATTTGACTGGCTTGGGAGGTGTCTTCAGAGGGGTCAGAACAGGAGGAAGTGGAGGACCCATTTCAGAGCGAACATTACCTATACACTCTGGGGTTTGACTTGTAGTTGAACTTGACGGCGAGGTAGATTTTGCCTCTTTGACCGTATGTGGACTTTGTTTTTCACACACTTCTGTGCAAGGCTCAGAACATTTCTCTTGTCCTTTTGTGGCAGCAGCCTGCTGATTTAATGAGGTAGTGTTACCTGAGTCTATTCTGTCTTGAGGGAAGTCGCTTACAATGGCCTTTTCAGAGATGTCTTTTTCCTCTAAATTGGAAACAAGAGCTTTTTTGTTCATTGAAATCTGTTCTGTATTTACATCAAAATTCAATTTTCTTGGCTCTGGGGGAGTTTCCAAAGTCTGCAGTTTTACAGTCGGTAGCAGACACGTAGGACTCAACTGCCTGCAAACAGAATGTGTATTTTCTGTCAAAGCTTTACTGCTGACAGTATTTGTTTCTTGGGAGTCCGAAAGGGATCGGCTGCTATCTGCCATTATTTTGCCGTTCATTCTCTCTATGTCAACATCCATTTTTGAAGGAGTGTCACAATTTGCTTGAAGATATTCCTGGTCAGCTTGTGACCCGTCATCCTCTTTCTTCAACACTGGAGACTTCTCAGGAGGCAGAGGTTTTTGATCACCATTTGCCTTTGAAGGTGAAGCTGTTCCATCAACTCCTTGTGTTTCTTGCGCTGCGTTTCCATCCTCCTTTCTAAGAAGCTCGATGGGTGCATCAACTTCGAGCCGCTCTTCATGGGTCATATTGGATACACTGTTGTTGCCGTTACTGCTACTTGATGAACATTGGGTACTTTCTTGCATTTCTGAGTCCTTGCAGAGAGACACCGTGTTCTCCTGGAGTTTAAATGCAGTCGCAGCCTGACTGCCTTGTCCTAAACAACAAGAACCCTGAGCACTTTTCTCAACTTCTGAGCCATTTTCAGTATTTACAATCTTGGCATCTTTCACAGATTCAACTAATGTTGAGGAAGTAACAGGCTGTATATCTCCTCCTCCTTCTTCTGAGATCACAGCAGCATCTTTTCCTATGGGTGACTCTACACCATCAGGAATGACTCTTTTGGCATCAGTAGCATCAGTAGGATTTGTGTCAACATCCATCTTTGTAGTAGTCTCCTGATGTTCGTTTACCTCTTCTGGACTTTCAGTAGTTAATGAGACAGCTTCAACCAAAACTGTCATAACTGAAGAAGAAGAAGAAGAAGTAGAAGAAGAAGAAGAAGAAGAAGAAGAAGAAGAAAAAGAAAAAGAAGAAGAAGAAGAAGAAGACGACGATGATGTTAAATGCTCAGATGCTGACTCCTGCTCAGTTAGCATATCTTCTTGAAGATGCATTTTTCCATTATCTGCACTGGATTTGTTCTTAATCTTAGTGATTTCGGTTAATCCACTTTGTGTCAAGCCTTTGGAGTCTACTTCTGTAGACATATGTCCCATGTCCTGTGTTATGACCACTGGCAAGTCCACATTCTTCTCAGTCCCAAGTACAGAAGAGTTTGGACTTTTTTGGCTCGACAGTGACGTGATGTGTAAGGACTCTTCTTGGATAACAGGAGAATCCTCAGAGGGTTCAGGATGATTTTCCTTTTCTCCATCATCCTCAACAGATCGCATCTCGGTGTCCTGAAAAAAATAAGAAATAAGAAAGCAAGAATGAAATTTCTGAAAAATCATGCGCCCTATGGTCTGAGAATGACAAGGTTAACCAAACCTGTGCTTTACTAAAATTACTATTAAAAAAACACTCTAAAATAATGAATTATACATGGAACATCAGTAATTGTATTTGTAAGTTTATCAGCTGACTCTTTTGGAAAGTGATTTTCTCATTATATCTTCAATGGCTTTTCATTTAACTGTTTGGTAGAATTCTTGCAGTGTAGACATGCTACATGAACAGAAAGCCATAGCAGCTCACACTGGCTCAACATTACAAATTTACACAGGTAAACCTGCATGCAGTCAGCTGAAACAGCAACAGAAAAACACAATCAAACACATATAATTCTCACCAAATCTGATAGTGGTGATATGCAGGGAGGCATGGGTTTAAACAATTCCAGTATCTCTTCAACAGATAATTCACAGCTGCCTGTGCCAGTAGATGAATCATCTGTTTTGGATTGTTTAGATGACCGCTTGCCCTTTTTCGAACTGTCTGTTTGCTTCTTGCCACTTGAGCGCTGAAGAGGTTCTTGGGGTTTGATGGCCGGAAATGGTGTCAACGCTGTGCAAGTGGGTTTTGGCTGTATGTGGTAACTGTGGGAACCGCTGAGCTTGTGAGAAGCAGAAGGGGACGTTTTACTCATACGCGATTTCAGTCTTTTTTGTGGAGAGGAGGGAAGAACTTGCTTGCAACTGGACTCTGAAATCACAAGAATAAAAAGAGAGAATTGCATGCATGTCTAAAAGTGTAAAATTAAGAATAAAATACAAACTAAAAAAAGCAAATTCACTAGTTTTATGTCAATAACAATTTACAAATACACAAGAGGTCTTAATGATGCCTGACCTGGAAGGTGCAACAGGTTTGCTGACTGTTCCTGCTCTGGCTCCACACATGTCCATAAATTTTCTAGCAGCATCCGCACCTTGTCTGAAAAACACAACAAAGCATTCATACGATGAAAAAATAAAAAAACAATCTGCTTTTAGGGTTAATGCATGTGTTTAGCTTATCAAATCAATGCAATAAATAATAGGTAAAAGAAGCTGCATACCTTTATCAACTTTAGGCTCTGCAGGCGCACTTGCTTGAGTTGCTGCGTTCCTATAGTCTTGTTGAGAAGTAATTCACATATTGACAAAACGTTAATTGGATTTTCAGTCTGTTGTTCAAAAAAACTATGAATAGGTCAAATAAACAAGGATATATTGGTAACTATTTTTCCATTTATACTCTTAAAATTATATAAGAAAATTGTTTTTAAAAATGCTACTTTGGAAGAATTTTAGCTATTTGTCGCTTCTTCAAGAAACAAGATCTGACCACAGCAACACTGCATCAGTTAAAAAAACAACAACACATAAACACATTCTATGTTTTTACCTTTACTCCTTTCTCTTTCCAGCCTCATCAGTCTCACCTAAAAAAAGAATTGAAATCATACACAGAGAAATGTTGGTTTAATAGTGTTAAAAAAAAAAGCTGCCATTTTGCTGTATATGAAGACTTTTACTGCACCTGGAGGTCATTAATATTTCTCTCGAGCAAGATTTTCTCTTTGGTCAGTTGAGAGATTTGATGATTCTGTTTGCAAACTGAGTCTGAAATGAGATCAATGAAACTACTATTAAGTCATCAAAAAGTACTGACATAGAAACACAGATTTAAGACATCATGGGAACATAACACGCTTCATATTAAGTAAAATCAGATTTTTAACACCAACCTTCGAGCAGTCTAACTTTATTTTCAAGGTTGTCCTTTCTGTGGATGAGAAAACAACATGGAACCTTTCAGCATAATTTTTTTTGAAAAGATTTTCTCAGAAAAAAACAAAACAAAAGCAAAAGAACAAACTATACTTAATCATGAAGCAGCAATAATTTCATTAACGTTTCACAACACAAACAGACACATTAAAACAGAGAGATAGAGAGAGAGAGACGTTACAATCATTACTGTTCAATTTAAGAAACTATAACTTTAAAAGAAGTGCAATTCTTACATGCTTGTCAGGTTGGCATTCTCCTCCATCAGCTTTTCAACCTGATCTGCTTGTGCCTGGGATTTCCTCAAAGATGTCTGAAGAGACAAAAATTAAAATGCACAATTTCCAATGCTGGATGTTAGCAGATTTAAACTATAGTAAATTCAAATATACTTCGGAAAAATGCCCTTTCTTACTTGGGTGTTCAGCAGATCGTTTTCCACAACTGCCTTTTCCCTCTTCAGCTGAGCATTTTCAAGTGACTGTGTTTCTGTCAAGTCTAAGAATGTTTTAAAGATAATTACAAACAAAATTAGATACTCTTCTAACACTTTTTCAACAAACGATCATTCACAAACGTGCAAGTCTTCCCAATTAAAATGTACAGCATGTGAATACAAAGTACCTTTCACATATTTTAGCTGGTCTTCAAGCTTTTCATTCCTGAAAGATATGGAAAATACTATTTAACATTTTACCACAAACACCATCAAGAAAAATACCATTATCTGCGCTATCATGATTGTGATAAGTGTCATCACTTACTCTGCCGTTGTCTTATTGTTTTCCTGTTTCAGTTTTTCCATCTCTTCAGATAGATGTCCATAGGCCTTAAGAGCACCCTATCAAACATGAACACACTCAGAATATTAGCATAGCATAAAAAAAAAAAAAAAAAAACATATCTACAAACATATAGTATCAGGATTCTATGGAGGAACAACCTACCCTCTTTTCCTCCAGCTCTGCTTGCACAGATTCATAATCCACTGTCTTTTTCTCCAGAGTAACCAACCGGATCTGCAGCTCTTCCAGCTGCTGTTGAAGCCTGATTGTGTCACTGTATAAACAATGTTAGGAACGTGGATGTGTTAATCCAGTTGCAGACAACAATAAAATGTATACATGTATTATTCATACTATGACCATTTTTCAAGGCATCTATGCGGGGAGATTGTCTGCAAAATGTAACAGACCCCTTGTACTCCTTTATTTATGTATTTAATCAAATTAAATACATAAATTGCACCGTTATTAAAGTTAAAACTACGGTTTACGCATTAGTTGAGTTACTTTCAAGTGTCTGACTAGGACAAATTCACATAGATAATACATTAAGACACGTCTGGGAATGACTAATTAGTATGCACAATCATTATAAATATATCCCGCTCGCTAACAGCTGATACCTGTCCATTGGTCCGGAGCAATCTGAGCGCAAATCAAATATACTTTTGCTGTGTGTGTTTCTTGAATATTTCACAAGAAGGCGTTATTTCTATCCAAGTATTATCACAACTGGTGAACTGTGATTGAGACGCGTTACCATGACAACTGTTAATACTCACTCCGAAACAGCGATCTTCTGTTTCAGTGCCAGAAATGACGACACATACTCTGTCAGGCTCTGTCAGTGGAAAAAAACAACAACAACACAACACGAACATATTCATAAGTACCGACATGTTAACTTGAAAATGTTAAGGCAACAACTCATGAATAGTGTGGCAATCACTACACACTATTTACATTCAGTCTTGAAATATGAAACGCAGTAATTTAATTGACACAGAAGGATAATCTGACCTGGTGCAAAACAGAACAGTTTTGACAGTTTCCAATCGTCGCGTCCGCGGCAATTGCAACCGTTTTGGACTGACTGTCTCCTGGCATCATGGTAAGACCACGTCCACCGAAAAAAAAAACCCCAACGCGGCTGTTATTTTATATCATATACAGAGACCACCATGTCTCAGTGTCACAAATTCCGGGCAAGTTCAAAACAACTTCACATTTTCGCGTCTCCCACGTTGATCAAGGACCCAAGCCAGGACCCGGCAGAGGGAGCTCCGCGAAGTGCCGGTAAACCAGAAACCAATAATCTCTTACTACGGTATTCATTTTTCAAAGATATTCTTATTTTGTGTCAATAATTAATTAGATATAAATAATTCATCCGTTCAAATTTGAAGTTAATTTTTTTGGAGGCCTCGATATGATTTTTGCGCTCATTCGGATTTTTCTTCAGGCACTTCATTGTGGTGCAATGCTGATGAACATGCGCTCCAGCTTGTGTCCAGTACGGTCTTTATATCAGTTGCGTTTATAAATTATACGCGGAACTTTGTTATTAGTGTACCAATACTGGTAACGAAGCAGTTGTTCAGATGCTTCAGAGGCAGTTGTTCTGAAAAAAAAAAAAATTCCGACGCATTTTGATAGTCAAAAATGGCGACATCTGCTGGACAAATCTTAGGTATGGACTACATTTGAGTGCACAGCTCGAACACTCTCACTCCTTACGGCTCCTCATCAGTGTTACAGTGTTCAATATAACATGCATAATGAAAAACTGTGGAAGTCTAGAGTTTACATAACAGTTTTTAATGAGGCAATTTGAAAAGAACAATTGGCGTTAGGAACTAGCCACACACCTATGTGAGGAAAGACCAAGCTTGGTTTGGGACAGTCAAGTAAGTTTTGGCTTTAGAAGGTGTTGTCGAATAAATATAATGCCCCAAACACCAACAATAGTATAAGTGCCAGTAGGCGGTGTATGCCTTGGGTAAATCTAGATCTGATTACAGCATGTACGCAGTCCCTGGTGGTCTAGTGGTTAGGATTCGGCGCTCTCACCGCCGCGGCCCGGGTTCGATTCCCGGTCAGGGAACTCCTTTTGCGTTATCTTTGAAGTAGTTGCATTTTCATTGAAAATATGCAAAACATGGTAGAGCTGCAACCCTCCACAGCAGTTCCGAGAATGACAGGACTAATTGTAAATATGTCGGTAGTGGTGTTTGGCCTCTCTTGTGTGCTTGCTCAGATGGTTACGATGATTTGTTTAGTTTTGAAATAAATACTTTTTGTCAGAAGAGGGTGCTGTTGTACTGGTAACAGTTGTACGAATCTGGCTCTCTCCCCTACCCTTTTGCGCAGACACACTTACACACACACACACACACACATACACACACTGTACAACTACTTCGGTCGGGTCCAGCAATAAATGGCTAAAACCCCTTAGTTATGCATGCAAAAACAACAAAAACAAAATATTGAATTTAAGGCAATAGTAGCCTATGTAGCATAATGTTCATTTTCCATTTGTATGATGGAATATGTCTTCGTAACACTGTCAGAGCTGAGCTCTGTTTATGTGCTTCTATACTGAGGCCTTGTTGATTAGAATATCCATGCTTACCCTCAATATTGTGCTTTTGTTCTTGATCAAGGACAAACTGAGGTGGTTTTGCCTCTAACCCAGCTGTATAAGTGCACTAAAGTTGGTTTATTGCAACTCGTTGCTCATAAAATCAGCTGGATGGACTCAATAATGTATTTGCCATTCCTTATTCAAAATATGTTGACATAAATGGTTGTGCTAAATAATTCTCCTCAATACTGTATCAGCAGATTTTGATTCCAATGGCTGAAAGGAAATAACTAAAGGTGCTGGGATTGCTGTAGGTGCATCCTGATGGAAAGATAATAACCCTGTAACTTCAGATGAACCTTCTGAGTGTAGCCTCAAGGCTAAAGAGCCAACTCTTTCCAAACAGATGCAGTCAGAGATAGCATAGTTTCTTTAAAGTGGAAAGGGCAGTATTGTGCAAGCTCTCTCTTCCTTCCTGACACTGACAGATAATCTCTTCTGTTACCTGACATGAATTAGGTTACATTTCAAATGTTGCCAGATTTGCCTCCATCACCTTTTGTTGTCTTCAGGAAGCCTTTGTCTGATCACTATCTTTGTGTAAACAAAAATGCTTCATCCTTTTTACCCTTTTAGTCTTGCAGGGTTGGATTTCTCCTCTTTTTTTTCCTGTTAAGCTGTTGTTGTAAGACTGAGGAGAAATAAATAAAGACAATATCCCACTTAACCAATAAATGATTGTTTTTCACCTGTAGAAGTGTTTTCCTTAACCACTGCTGATAGGATTTGTAATATTAACAGTGAAACTCACATTATCAGGGTGTGGTTACATGATTTAAACATTTTGATCACAGAAAACTTGACTTTTTCTCTCCTCTTCTGAGTTTTTTGAGACTTCACTGGGTTGCAAAGTGGCTGATGGCGGTACATTCCACAGACTGAGAGGGAGTGCATGTGTCTGATTGTGCGCGCTGTTGCTTTTGTCAGCAAACTGTCATTGATTTATAAAACTGTTTTGAATCTCTGAAAATCTTGCAGACATTTGCTTGTGAAAAAAAAAAAAGAAAACTCACTGCAACTCTGGCCTACATTTATTCAGTAGCTCAGTGTCTACACAGACAGAGTAGCGCAGTGCCCAGAGCTGGCTCTCTAGTCAAACTATAAATTGACTACAGAGAGGTGGCTGACAAGGATGAAAACCCCTTTTTTTCTCTTTATACCCACCTCTCCCTCTGGCTTATTCGCCCTCTTTCTCACAGCATTTTTCTCTGACACCACCAATATTCTCCCATATTTCTTCTCACACTCTTCTTCTTTCCTCCCTCACTCTCCATCTGTAGGCCTTAGGGCTGTGCCCCAGGGTATGACAATGGTTATTTTGTTTTGGGCATCTGTGTCTCCTTGACTTGTTGGGAAATGACTAAAGAGGAAAGCACAGACACCATATGTCATAGGTGTTGAAATGGCTAATACCACGTTGGCATTAGAGTTAGCCAGGGCCTTGCATGGCTTACGCGCTCTTCTCCATTGCATGCTGAAACCAAGATCTTAGCATCAGGCCTGCTGTCTTATGAGTTTCGCTGTGATATGACATGTAATGTGGTGCACAGTGGAAGAACTGCAGAAGATGCGCTCCAGAAAGAAAAAAAAAAAAGTCAAGTTTATTTGTATACCTCAATATCACCATCAATTTCATCATAATGCTTAACTGTAGAACCCTGGTGCATGTGAGGTGGGGTTCCGATACAGAAAAGAATACTATCAGCAGGAAAACCATATCAGATGACTATAACTGCTAAATGCTTTTCAGATTAGGTGAAAGGTGGAGCTTGTAGTGAGAACTACAGACTCTCCCCTCAATGTTTTAGTCCTTTTAGCTCATTATTTTGGTTTTACGGCTCATGACTTAACTGTTTTGATTCAGTCTCATCAATGGATTCCCTAAGAGTATTCTGGAGTTTATTCCAAATGAAACAATAGTACTGCTTGAGAATTTTGTTTTAATTCACAGGGTAATTAGGAACCCTGCCTGGTGACATCTGAAAGCAAACAAAGGAATGTAGGGGCTTTTAATGTACGTTAAATAGAGATAAACGGTTTAATTTTGTAAATGCTGGACAGAAAGACAATAAATAGAGGGAAACACTGTAGTTATGGAGGTATGTTTAAATTTACAAACGTACATTACAGCTGTTACATCTGAAAGTTACAAAGCTATGTGATAAAGTCACAGAAACACAAAAGAACAGTCGAGTCCCTGCTATCGTAGAAAGTGAAACGTGTAACAATGACGATAGTGATGTTAATAAGACACTGAAAGGCAAATCCTTTGTCAGGGCATGATGACAGCAACATGCCCGGTTGTAGACTTCAGCCAAAAAAGTATGACTGAGGTGATCAAGTTTCCTTCCTGAGCCTTTTTCCACTTTGCAAGAATCCACGGAGAGCTAAAAAGTGTGTACCCCCTGGAAGATGAAATTAAGTCAGACTTACAGCTGAAAAGAATGAAATCAAGACTCATGCTACAGTTGAGTTGCTGTCATGACACACATTTGTTAATGTTATTTCATTTACATTGTAGAAAAAAACACATTGTAATAGTATTAGCCATTATCCATCAGTGCTTTCAAACCATAATTGATATGTAATGCATTTTTGTGCCATGTCGATAAATGCAATGTATGACTTCCTTGTTTGATAATGTCAAATAACAAAACGTGGACCAGTGACTTTTTCTTTTTTTAAACAGCACGCTCATATGGTTTGGTGCTGATAAAGATTTCTACCTGACAGCTGTTTTCTTTTTCAAAATCAAATAATTGTTTTGCATTAAAAGGTGCAGTTTGTCAGCATGTAATGAAACATAATACAAAATATGAAAGTAATGGGTTCAGGGTGGAGTAATAAAAGGACATATTTATAATGCTTATTAATACAGTCTTCCAGCAACGCTGCATTGTAAAGCCAATAAATAAAACAAACAATACTGTACATGGGTCACATAATTCAATTGTTCATTCCTGAAACTTGAGGATTTCACATTGATTTGGTGAAATCAGTGTGACAAAGTTGTAGCACCACAGAGTATGAAAGCCAGTTCACACAGACAGCTTCATCTCAGAATAGTTCTCTCGTGTATGATTAATTTGTTTTCTTTCCTTTTTTTTTTCTCTTATATGACAGCACGGAGCCGTCTGCTATTGTCCAGCTACTGAGGAAATCCACTTTGATTGACCCGTTTTTAATCGAGCTCCAGGTGAAATTATGTCTACGTAATTGCTTCTTTGAAACATCCCTTTTCATAATCAGTCCCCAGATTAGCAATTGATCAAGAACTGCAGCACAAACCAGGGCGTATCACATGTTGTGCTTGAAACCTCATCAGCAGTTTCTCTCTGTTGGTTTGCCATCATTGGCCTTTGGCTGGCTGGAGATGCTGGGTGTCCTGGGTATAGATCTGTTCAGTTACAGTATATAAACAAAGCTGGGCTTTTTCAGGTTTTCAGTTTCTTTCAGACATGTCAGTCCTATTCGCTTTAATCAAGATTCCAATTTTGCTAGTTCCTCCTCATTATTCTCTTCTTTATTTATTCTTTCCTGATCACATTCCCGTGTAGTGTTGTCAGCATCAAGTTCTTGTATCCAGATGTCCGGCATCGCAGGGAGAACAAAGGGCACGGCAACTCTCTTGCACTTCCATTGAAACGTACTTTGTTTTTCAGTGCTTGCCACACGCTTCTAAGAAAAACATGTCTTTTCAAGCATGGACATCAAATGTAGTCCTTTGACTATCTAACCACCTATCTGTCTGTATCCCAGACTTAGTCACTTTGCAAAAAATTATAGGTTTGAATTTGAGCAGGACTGGCAGCACTGCTTGCCATAGAACTTGTGGTTGCAGACTCCATGCTGAGGCACCAGGTAGCACCAGTTGAAGTAGTCCCTACAGGCAAGGTCTGTGAGGAAAAAAGGAAAATAAATCAAAGCTTGCAAGTATTCTGACATTATTTTAAGAGAACTCTGTTCAGACTGAATGTGTAGCGTGTCAGTACCTTTCTTCTCAGGTTGTGGACAGAAGTTGGTGTTGCAGGCCTGGGACATTGGGGGTTTAAGATGTAGGGTACAGCCAGGAGATGGCTTCCCCTGAGCGAGACATTGGACCGTCCTGGCCTGAACTCCTCCTCCACATGTCACTGTGCACTGTGGAGTACAAAGCAGCAAGGCTTTGATGATGGATACCATAAACTTCATCCACCAAGTACATCGCAAACAGTGCCCAATCTCTTGACAATCACTAAGTGTTGACGAGTTTACAAAGCAACGCTACACAATGTAACGTGCTGCTGCTCGAATGTTTCAGCTCATGCTTTTCGTTACGTTACCTGAGACCAAGGAGACGAGTGCCATTCTGGACGAGGCGGAGGGTGAGGTTGGGGCTGAGTTGGACGGGTGCGCTGATGCGTCCTCCATCGGTTGACTGGTGGGGTTGTGCGGACGGGACACTCAGCCAGGATGCAGGGCTTCTGGAGCTCCACGGTGGGCTTGGGAACGTGGTGGCACTTCTTGGCAGCAAGTTCTCTATATTTCCCTGCAGTGTCCTTTTATCATAAAAACCAAGGATGCAAGTAAAGACAACACACAAGGCAAATGGGAACTGGAAGAGATGAGAATTATAATTATGTTCAAAGTTACTGCTTTAAAAGTCCAATAATGTGCCCCATTTCAACGAATTAATCAAAGTCTTATACATCCCTACAGTGTTTTTTGGCTCAACATTTGCAAAGATGGCTGATTTTACCATGACCAGGTTTTGGGGTTGTTCTAAAAAGGGCTGTTTTGCTCTGAAAACCAATGGGTGTACATAGCACCTGGGCCGAATTCTTACTGGCAACTTTAAGTAAACAGTAAAGTTAGATTTTTAACATATGGGACCTTTAATAATTAGGAGTTGACATTTTACTATGTTAGAGTAAACACAGCAAATACACACCTTCTCTGCACACTTGATGAAGCGCGCTTGATAGCCTCGACCACAGGTTACTGAACACTGATCATGAAAGAAAGAGGAAACAAAGCAAGAGGAGTCATTTACATGGAAATCATTTTGACACACTACACAGCTACTGCTTTCTTCATTTAAAGGTTATACTTCATTCCAGTCTTTGTAACTGCTGTTGAGTTACCTCTTGCCATGTTGAGACGAACCACTGGACCTTGCGTTGCTTCTGGCAGCGTTTGAGGAAGCAGGATTCTTGACTGGCAGGTTTCGGCAGGCCTGCGCACATGCTGTCTGGAAGTGTGTGCGTCTGGGCATCTGGGTTGGTGCTCGTACACAGCACAGTCCTCTTCTTTAAACCATTGCCACACTTACGAGAGCACTGCCAAATAGAAAGAAACAATACCATGACATTTGATGATATTTAAGGCGTTAGGCATAACTCTCTCCTTGCCAGTGATGGATTAGCTGGTTCCAATGCTACAGTGTTACAATATTATTTACAACAGCTGCCTGCAAAAATGTCCATGTGCCTGTGTGGGTTTTGTTCAGCTGATGTGGAGGCAGAAGGTACGTTTATGAGATAAGCAAAATCTGTACACTGTAAAAAAAACAAAACAAAACAAAACAAAAAAAAACATATATATATATATACATACATATGTAAAAAAAAGTGAAAATGAGGCTGCCAGAAGAAAATAGATTGAAAAGCAATGGAATACTATCACGTTCAATCGTTGCAAATATCCATATATTTAATACAGTGAATATTTAGCTGAGTTAAGTATAGTATAACAGTATAATTTTACAGTCACAGATTGTAAAAAGGGACAATTTACTTTGTATTTGTATTTCATCGTGGTTTTTTTTATAGTATAGTATAATATAAATGAATCCTTTTCTTCTGCGATTTTACTAGATTCTATCTGTAATTTAACAAAACAAGGGAAATACATAAAATGACTGTTTTAAGAATTATTCCCCATACTCAGTCCTTCATATACACAATTTTTCTTTTAAATAATGGCAAATATCTGTCAAATAATATTTTTGTTACATTTTGCTGACTTTAAAGAAAAATAGTAAATAAATAAATAAATAAAGTTTTAAAAATGGTGTAATTTCATGGTCAAACATTGTAAAAGAGTGTTTAAAAAAAACAAAACAAAAAAATACTGGTGTTTGATGAAGACATTTACAGTTTAGGCCTGTTTATTTAGTTTAACATGTAAATCATTTTAATTTTTTTGTGTGTGATTTTACCAGTTATTACCTATGATTTCACAAAGCATGGGGAGTTTGTAAACTTACAGTGAAGCCGTTCAAGAAATTACAGTTAAAATATGTTTAAAAAGAAATGTCTTTTTTTTTTTTTTTTTTTTNAAATACATAAAATGACTGTTTTAAGAATTATTCTCCGTACTCAGTCCTTCATATACACAATTTTTCTTTTAAATAATGGCAAATATCTGTCAAATGATATTTTTGTTGCATTTTGCTGATTTTAAAGAAAAATAGTAAAAATAAATAAATAAATATATAAATAAATTTTTAAAAATGGTGTAATTTCATGGTCAAACATTCTAAAAGAGTGTTAAAAAAACAAAACAAAACAAAAAAAATACTGGTGTTTGATGAAGACATTTACAGTTTAGGCCTGTTTATTTATGTTTAACATGTAAATCATTTTAATTGTTTTTGTGTGATTTTACCAGTTATTACCTATGATTTCACAAAGCATGGGGAGTTTGTAAACTTACAGTGAAGCCGTTCAAGAAATTACAGTTAAAATTTATTTATAAAGAAATGTCTTTTTTTTTTTTTTTTAAGTTTACTATGAATCTAAATATTCCAACATCAAGTTAAGGCCTCATTGGAAGGAACATTTTGGCTGATTATTTTCATTGTTCAAATACTTTTATGGTTCCTAAATCATTTCAGAGGTGGCTTTTCCATCTATTTTCTACTAAATGGATGGATTTACAAAAATATGCCCAAGATTCAACACTATGTAGTTATTACATGATGTAAAATAGAGAAAAAGGTCACAGACCAAAGACCTTAACAAGCCAACTATGGACAGAAAGTATTTCAGAATAGCTCCAATACAATATGTCCAATACTCCACACAATGACTAACTGTGTTTTACTTCCTTAATAATTCCTTTGAGGTAATCCAACAGTTCCCTCAATATTCATTTTGATTCTAGGCACACATCTAATGGCGCGCTCTAAATCAAAAATCCTGAATGTGTTTCACTACATCCAATAAACATGGTGGTGTGACGCACTGCGCCGTGCCACAGAGAACCAGAGAGGAAGCAAACTGGACACCATTTGTGCCATGTAGCTCAGGATATTTGGGGTAAAATGGCCGTTAAAAAGGTTTAACAGTGAGACAAGTCACCACACACAATGTACAGGAATTGGAGCGAGAACAAAAAACACCAGAGGTCTCGGTAGGCACATTCATAGTTTAAAGCCACTGAGATCACTGTCATAAAATGTGGTGAAGCCATCAAAGCCAGGTTCCACTTAACAACACAATGTGCACAGCTGAATGGCCAGTGTGCAACTTTAAAGTGTTTTTTTTTTTTTCCAGCCTTGGATTAAGGCTTTGTATGAAAAGAGCAATATGCTCTCACTCGCTTACATCAGTGTAAACACATGGAAATACCAGCTGCTCTTTTACATGCTTACCTGTGACCACGGCCCAGCGGTCCAGACTGGTGGACAGCTGTGTGTGTTGCAGGCCTGCCTCCTGACTGGGGCAGACTGGGCACACTGAGAGTCAGCCAGGGCGTCTACGTTGGTCCGGCTGGTTCTCCGGACACACAGGACCTGCCGTGTCTGCTCCCCTCCTCCACAGCTCCGGCTGCACACCCCCCACTCTCCTACAGACCAGCTGGGACAACACAACACAAGCCTGCTGAGTCAACATGCGCAGCCCCTCAATCACTTATTCAGACAAGAAGTCTGCAGGAGTTCATATATGTTAATCGTTTGCTCCTCCAGTGGGCTCTGCAAGATGTTTCAAAATTGAAGTGACGATAAACCCAATAACTTAATAAATGTAGCTATTTATGCTTATTGTGTTTTTATTGATCGTTATGATTTGGATAGCTGACATAATGTAAGTGGTCGACTACACTAATTGCAGAGTTAGTGGTTCAATCTCTATCTCCTCCTGTCCACTTGTGTCCTTGAGCAAGACAGTGAACCAACCATTGGTGTGTGTGAGTGTCTGTCTGTATAAAAGGCAATCATTGCAAAGCTGTTTGCAAATCCAGTGTAAAAAAAAAAAGAAAAAGCGCAAAGTCTTGTACATTTACCATACATCCTAAATCAAGTCTTCATATGTTGCTGGCATCAGACACGCTGAAGTATTGCAAGACTGTTCGGCTTCAGTTCATGGATGACTGGCTTTAGAGCAAATCCCGAAACACCAGGCTTTTAAACTGTAACTTAAACCCCACTGCAAAAATTTTAAAACCCTCTACTTGCCCAAACTCAACCCTCATCACTACTAAAGCTAAACGTCACCACATATTTCTTACAATAATTACCTCCATTTGTACTGAACACGCCAAACAAATATGTTGGCAATCTTTATAATATTGCATTGCACTTTGGGACAGTGAGTTTATGTTATTTTTAGTGTCTTTTTTAAAAAAAAAAATTTCAACACCACACCTTTTAATATCTTAAGTCGTCTAATCCGTAAGTTTTCTCTCTTCTTTAAAGCCTTGTTGCATCTATTCCAAGTGACCCCAAGCTCTCGGTGCAGGCAGCTTAATCCTTCATCACACACTCGATCATCCTCTCCCTAACTTCACCCCAGTGTACCCACCCAGCCTCCAAAGATCTACCCCAAACAACCCAAAAATGTTGCTGTCAGCACGCTGAGTTGTGTATATTAACAGTCTAAACTATATTTGCAGTAATTTGGGTGCATCACTTGCTTGGAATGTTGTATAAGGTGAATGAGAAGAGTAAAGCTCTAAAGGGCATTATACACGCACTATTGAATCTAAATAAATATCGAGGGAGAAAATCCATCTGGTCTGATATATGCCATGACTTGTCACAGGGAAGATGCACTTTGTAGTATCATCAGAGGATGATTTAGATAAGGGGAATGTAGAGATTAAAGTCTTTATTCGGTTGTTTATTTCAAACAGCTAACCAAGTGATCAACACATACAGCGATGTATTTAACATGCTGACATGACATTTATCAACCTTTGGCAAAGAAATAAGAGCCGAACCTTCGTGGTGTCATTAAATGCATAAATAAATCCAACCAGACGACTAATTCAAGTCACGGCAATTTTTAGACAAACATTGTGAGATATATTTGGCCACACTACGCTTACATCGATGATTTCAAGAGGCAGGAAATTCAGTATTTTATGTGTTTTTATTATGTGTGTCTCCATAAATATTCCAACCATTAAACTGTGCAAGATCTCTATAAAGTGATATATGATTTTGTCTGGGTTAGCTGAAATCATGAATTTAATACGTAACAACATTTATGATCATATTAGTACACCTCGTGACATATTGTTTTGGCTCCCTTACACCCTTTAGGTCCACCTCAGGTATCACATTCTGCACAGAAAAGGAAAATATGGCCACATGACCTACAGTGGGCAAATGATTTTAATATCGTGGATTAAAAGGATGATATATTAGGGCTTAAATAATACTGAAGCGTATTTGCTTGTAAAGGAATGACTTCACAGGAATGGCCATTGACTTAATACACTGATTAATGCTGTATCAAGTTAAGACCATCTTGAGATCTTTGCCTTGGTTGCTATCAGTATGTGTGGTTGACAGACGAGTCAGCACTGCTCTGTCTGGACAGAAGCAGAAGGCATCGGGTATCCTGTGGACAGTGTGTCAGATAGCCTTTGTGGTTTAAATGACGTCTAGATGCACACTGGGAGCATTAAATAACCTCTGACCAGTGTTTATGGCTTGGCCACTGTGTGTGTGTGCTTGAACTTTCACATGTATATGTCTGTGTGTGTGTAGTTTTTTTTTCTTGCCTATATCAGTGTACGCTCACACTCTGAGAAGGAATGATATCATGCTCTAAATGTGAGTGGGCATCGGAAACCTTTTTCCATGATGTAATGCAAGTTCGGTCCAACGCGCTGGGTGCAGACGCAGCAAAATGAAATAACTACGTGGCCCTCAGAATAGTATGACACGCAGAGACGGACTGATGACCACAGCCAGCAGGTCTAGTCCAGGGTGCGTGTTTTGGTTGCGCTGGCAAATGTTTTGTCTCAGCTCACACGTTATGCAAGAGTGCGCACAAACTAATAAATATGTTGCACTTATTACATGCATTTTATGAACATTTAATGGAAAATCTGAACTCTGTGTGCACTTCATTGGTATGAGAAGCTCTAACGAGAATTTAAATGTGAAGATAAGCAGTCTGGAGGTTTACAATGTAAACAACAGGAAAGTATTGAATCAAATATCTAATCTTACTATGATTTCAAATATTCTCCTATCAAACTACAACTGTTGTTTTTAGTGTTTACATTCGAATCCAAACTCTGGTGATTTATGCAGGAAAAGTACTGCTTTGTTCAAATTCATATATTATCCAAATTATCTATCAAAACACTCTTGATAATACATGGTTCTTCTAATGCACATATATAAACACACACACACACACGCCTGAGCATGCACATCTAAGCAAGTCCAGCTGTAGATAATGAAGGACATAGGCCCGAGACAAGAGTGTAAACTGTTGTGAGATTACTTTACAACCACTATTATCACCGCTTCCTCAACTCAGCGTAAACACACAAATCCATTAGTGATTAAATGCTTATAGAGTGTTGACCTGGTGGAGAGTGTGAGAGGGATGGCGTGAGCGAGCAAAGAAAACAAAGTGGAAAGAACATGGACTTTTGAGATAACCATGAGCAAAGAGAGGAGTAGTTGAGTAAGCGTGCATTACAGAGAGGGAGACTGTGGACATATTTATAAATGACTTTTAAAAGATACAGACAGTGGGACGGACGGAGAAGCAGACAGAGCGTGTAGAGAGTGTTTGTCATGCAGCCACAGCTTCGCAAATCTCTGTTGAGAGATTTGAAGTGCTGTGAACGGAACACAACTTAGATTGAATGACAGCTATCCTTGGCTGGCTGCTTGGTGGTACCAGTGTGTGTCTGTCTGTCTGTGTGCAGGGTTAGACAGGGTTGGACAGGTCACAGAGAAAAAAAAGACGCCACATCAAAGTGTCGAGGCCATTAGACTTGTGTTTACAGCCGAGCCTGAAGCCACCCAGGTAATGGACACTGCAGCTGGGGGTCTTATGGCGCTGTGTGTATGTGGATGGGTGAGAGGTTGGACATAAAGGTCTCACCCATGACCTCAAAGGCTTCACCTATGCCTCTGTGTGTGAGAGAGTGACAGACAGACAGAAACTGAGGGTAGATCCTGGACGTATGCCCTCTTTTCTCATGACACATTTAGTTTCTCGACTCCACTACGAATCCATTTACCAATCGAAGCATAATTGAATTTTCCACTGTAAGCCCGTCATAGAAACATAATACGATACATTTTGGTTCATAAGCATAAAGTATTCATATGTAGTAATATGTCAATTTGTGTTATCTGATTTCTAAAAGAGCGCAATTGACAACAATAGTTTAGACCAATCAGTATGTTGTGTTTTCATAGACAACAGACATTTAAGGAGTGCATTTAATTAGTTGTTAAAGCTCAGTCCGAGACCAAGTTGTGTAACTTTTACAGAGCTTACCGTGCCTTTTGTACTTTGTAAGCTTTAGACAATCAATGGAATTTCATGCTTCCCCTTGGCAAGTAAACTAACCACATGTTCATCAACCTCTAACAACACTGGGGAAACTAGCAACAAATAGAGCCAAGTTCAGTTTTATTGAACTTACAGTATCAATAACATACATGCTTCTTTTCACGCATGTTTCTAATTGGGTTCTCGTGTGTACACTTAGCTAATGTTGCAATTCAATGCACCATTAAAAATGTTATTAGTTCTACATGCCTGTTGTTGGAAAGTTTCATTCAATGAATAGTAATTGGAAGATCCCCCCCAAAAAAACACATTCCTATGCATCTAAATTGCATTGTCATTTACATTTCAGAAGAAATGTAACTTTGTTTGTAATAAAATGGAACTTCTCAAAGGAAGGTAACATTTTGACAAAATAGGAAAGACTTCTCGCCACAAAGTCCATGTAAGGAAGTAAGAGGTGAATATGTAGACATGAATCATCAATAGATTTAAGAAAATAACATGGTTTGTGTTAAAATAATAGACTTTATATAACAGATGGATGTACCCTCTGGGTCTGAAAGTGAACGCAGAAGTTCCTTAACCTGTGTTTTTTCTACTGGCCATCAGAGGGCGACTCCTCTGGTTGTAAAAAGAAGACTGATTGTATAAAAGTCTGTGAGAAAATTACTTTACTTCACCCTTGATCTGCTACTTTATGAAGTATTTTCTGAAGGAGTTTATGATCTCCGTCTCTAGTTTAGAGACCTTTTGGGATATTGACTCAATCATATTTGTGATATGCCACAAACTGACAGAATGACCGACAGGGACAGAATTTAATTATTAAAATAAATAAATAAAT